>NC_035441.2:76864588-77164588 GCF_002127325.2 Helianthus annuus
ATGTACGTTTTAACAATTTACTCATTTTCAAAGACATGTAACTTGTATCCGCACCAGAATCAAACAAAGCAGTAACGTAAATGTTGTCGAGAAGAAACTTACCCATACCGACGTTGGGATCATTCCTGGCGTCACCCTGCCCTAACACAAATGCACGACCCCTTGCCTCGTTGCCGTTGTGGTTTCCCCCGTTGTTGTTGTTGCCATTGCCCTGATTGTTGTTATTGTTGTTGTTGTTCTGGTTCCTGTTTAACTGAGGGCAGTGCCTTTTGAAGTGACCTTCTGCACCACAATGAAAGCATCCCTTGTTGCCCTGTTGCTGATTCTGCTGTGCCTGTGGCTGCTGCTGCTTCTAGTTCGCAGGCCGAGGGCTTCTACAATCCTTAGCCTCATGACCCATCTTGAGGCATCTTTGACAGCGACCCTTGTTACACTGGCCACCGTGGTGTCTACCGCAGTTGTTGCACTTTGGGAGGTTCCCTCGATATCCGCCCTGCCTGTGACTACCTGAAGAGTGCTGGCTGGGACTCTGATAACTGTCAGTCTTCCGCTGCTGGGCCTGAGACTGAACTGAAGCTGATCCCTTGCTGGAATCCCCATCCCATTTTCTCTTGCTGTCACTGGGAGTAGTAGGAGTAGCTGAAGTAGTAGCGGTAGCAGTAGCGCTGATACGTTTAGGCAGTTTGTCCTGATCCACTGCCTGGTCTGTGATGCGGTGAGCGAGGCGTTGAATATCCTGGATGTTATCAAGATTAGCCGAAGTAACATGGCTCTGGATCTCTGGTGCCAACCCTTTGAGATACAACTCAATGCGCTTAATTGGAGGGTCCACCATAGTTGGACATAGCACGGCCAGTTCGTTTGACCTTTTGGTGTAAGCTTCAATCTCCGATCCAGTCATCTTCAGATGGTAAAACTCATCCTCCAGCTTATGGATGTCTTCCCGAGTACAATACTCCCTCTTGATCAGTTCCTTAAAATCATTCCAGGGTGTGGCGTTAGCAGCTGCCAACCCTAAGATCTGAACTTGGGCGTTCCACCAAGTTAGTGCTATTCCTTCCAGCGTGCCAGTGGCGTATTTCACCCTGCGAGCCTCAGGGCATTCACACATCTCGAACACAGACTCGAGCTTTTCAAACCAGTGGAGGAGTCCAACTGCCCCCTTTGTGCCGCTGAAAGTACTTGGACGACAGTCCATGAAGTTCTTGAAAGTGCAGACAGGCTGCTGCGCTGGTTGACCTATTGTGTACGAATAGGACGAAGTTTAAATATGAGAGTTAATGTGGGATCTAAAGATCCTAGTGTGAGTCTATACTGCAGGGTATACTACCTGCTTGTGCGGCTGCAAGTGCCGCAGCAACTTGAGCTTGAACGAGAGCCTCTAGCTGGGCTTGAGTCATGTTAATTCGTCCAGACATGATCTTCATAGTAAAAGTAGCGTAAGTGAGAATGGTTCGCGAGTAGGGCGATGACAGAAAAGTGTAAGCACGTAGGTATTCTCATGTAATAAAATCATGTGTATCTAAGTGTACTACGAGCAAAGTTCTATATAGTTCTAGCAAGCAGGTAATAAACATAAACCTTATTACCTAGGATGTCGAGTCTTGCACGTGGAGCGAAGCGTCGTTGTGGATCGTTGAGAGCACTGTTCTGGTTATAGTCTGGTTTTAATAAAACGTTTTCCCATATTAAAACCGAGTTCTCTATAACCAATGGCTCTGATACCAATCTGTCACACCCCCAAAATCCACACGCGGAGTACCACCGCTTGGAGGCGTGACATGACCAGGATCAAGCCACCAATCATATTGAACATGTAATTAAATAGTAAAAGTTATCCATCAATACGAAAGGTGTTTATTAAAACCAACATAAGTAAATGTAGCGGAAGCATTTATGTAAAACCCAACATAAGTATTAATGTTTGAAACGTCATAAGTGTTTAATAAGTAATCACGATCCATCTGCCCACAACGACCTGCTCCTCCTTGTGCAAGCTCCATTAGTACCTAAGGTCCTGCAAGGCATGCAGCAGAGAGTCAACAACTAGTTGAGCGAGTTCACAGAAAGTAAATGCGTAATAGTAAGTTCATGAGTATCAGGTGGCTCTACTGGGCCAATATGGGTTTCTATTGGTGGGGGCTTCCCATGTTATTAATCCACTAGACTATGCGTAACCATAAGTGTTCTTCACAACCGAGAACAGTAATACGTACAAGTTTACGTAGGATTTACGTAAGTATCCTTCACAACCGAGGATAGGGTACGTGGGGGTTTACGTAGGTTTTACGTAAGTGCCTGACACAACCGAGGCAGTAGTGAGTATCCGTTCACGCAGGTTTTACGTGAGTATCCTTCACAACCGAGGATAGCGAGTAGCATAAGTATACGTAGGTTTTACGTATGTATCCTGCACAACCGAGGACGATGGTGTGGTAGTCTAGTAATGGTATCCGTATGAATCTATTCAACCTTATCCTTTTAATCCCATTCCCAACACCCCGGGAATCCCATGCCTTGGTAAGAGTGTGTGAACTCACCTTGGGTTGCTCGGCAGATACACAAAAGGGTTTCTTGAACTAAAGGTGGTCAACCACGTCCTAACAGGGTTACCATACAGAGTCCGATGCAGAATCAGGTTGTCAACCCTAAAGAGGAGTTCAAAGCTTGTGTTGTTTCCGAATGGAGTAGAAGTATAGAGGGCATCCCGATGCTTTCTGTGGTAAAAAAGCTTCGGAATCTTAAATCCCTGTTAAGTAACCTGCTTCATGATCAAGATAATTTACATGCTAAAGTCAAAGAGTTGAGATTGCAGCTGGATGATATCCACCGTCAAATTGATCTAAAGCCGTTTGACGCTTCGCTTCGGGAAAATGAAACTGAACTTATAAAAAAGTTCCATATTGCTTCTTATGATGAGGAATCTTTTTTAAAACAAAAGGCCAAGCTGGAATGGCTAAGTGCGGGAGATGGCAATACATCTTTCTTTCACAATTTTGTTAAAAGTAGGAATGCCAGGAATAAAATCCACTTGATTCGAGATGCTAATGGTATTCAGCATGAAGGAGTGGATGTTGAGAAAGCATTAGTTGACCACTATGCTAATTTCTTGGGTATGGAAGCTGAAGTGGAAGAGTTAAACATGGACGGCCTCTTTGTGAACACCGTTAATCCGGAACTTGCTGATCACATGATTCGACCAGTGACTCGTGAGGAAGTCAAGACGGCTATGTTCAGTATTGCTGATAACAAGGCCCCGGGTCCTGATGGATATACATCGGTGTTTTTTAAGAAAGCTTGGGATGTAGTTGGTGATGAAGTTTCGACTGCAATTCTTCAATTTTTTGAGAATGGTAAACTGCTTCAGCAGGTAAACCATACAATAATTGCCTTGATTCCCAAAGTCTCTACTCCCGCTTCAGTTTTGGAGTATAGACCGATATCTTGTTGCAATGTCATTCTTAAATGCATAAGTAAGATCTTGTCGGAGAGAATTAAAGGTAGTTTGGGTAGCTTGGTCGACATCAGCCAATTGGCTTTTATTCCGGGCAGGAAAATTTCGGATAATATCCTTCTTACGCAGGAGCTTATGCACAACTATCATTTACATAAGGGGAAGCCGAGGTGTGCCTTTAAAATTGATATCCAGAAAGCATACGACACTGTCAGCTGGAAGTTTCTCAAATCTATCCTAACCAGGTTTGGTTTCCCTCCTAAAATGGTGGGATGGATTATGACGTGTGTCTCTACCGTGTCGTTTTCTCTTTGCATTAATGGGAATCTTTGTGGTTACTTCAAAGGGAGGAGGGGGCTTAGACAGGGTGATCCTATATCCCCTATCTATTTACATTAGTCATGGAGGTTCTTTCTTTATTATTACATAAGGCAGCCGATGATCATCCTGCTTTTCGGTACCATGATAAGTGTAAGCTTCAGAAGATTATTAATGTGTCCTTCGCTGATGACTTGTTCATTTTTGCTAATCCGGATTTGGTGTCCATTCGTATTATGAGGGATGCGTTGGAGTTGTTCACGAGAACCTCGGGTCTTAACCCGAATTTAGCGAAAAGCACGGTTTTTTTCAGCAATGTTTCGGCTCAGATGAAGCAAGCGATTTGTTCCTTTCTTCCGTTTCAAGAGGGAGAGCTCCCTGTTAAGTACTTGGGAGTTCCGCTGATTTCAACCAAGCTTACCTCGAAGGATTGCAAAATTCTAGTGGATCGGGTTGACAAGAAAATTGATCATTGGTTAAACAAGTCTCTTTCTTTTGCAGGAAGGCTCCAACTTATTAATTCGGTTATTTCGGCTATGCATGTATACTGGGCATCTGTTTTTATGCTTCCGGTCCGTATAGTTACAGACATTGAAAAGCGTATGCGTAATTTTCTTTGGAGTGGTGGGGTGGCTAAGGGTTCTACTCCGAAAGTTGCTTGGAAGAATGTTTGCCTTCCAAAATCCGAAGACGGCCTGGGTATTAGAAGAATTCATGACTCGAATAAAGCGCTTCTTACTAATCATGTGTGGAGTATTCTTACTAAGCGGGATTCTCTCTGGGTAAAATGGGTTCATTCGTACAGGATCAAAGGGAGAAACTTTTGGGAGCTTCCTTTTCGTGGTAGTATGACATGGGGGTGGAGAAAAATCTTGTCTATCCGGTCCTTTATTCGTCCGTTCATTTGGTTCTTGATTCGTGACGGTACGGAGGCTAATGCTTGGAATGACAACTGGTGTGCTTATAGCCCTTTGCGGGATTTCATTACCCCTAGACGAATTCATGGGGCGGGGTTTAGCATGCGATCTTCAGTGTCAGATCTCATTGATACTCATAATGGGTGGAAGTGGCCGATTGCTTGGTTTGACCTTTATCCAGTTTTGATTAATTTAATGCCTCCGAATATTGTTCATAATGGTCCTGATAAACTCGTGTGGAAGAATAGGCAGGGCAACGTCTCAGAATTCAGTGCTAGCGAGGCTTGGGAGAGTATTCGGGTGCGCGGTGAGGAGGTGGATTGGGTTAACTTGGTTTGGTACGGTCAGAGTATTCCGAGACATTCTTTCCACTTCTGGCTTGTTATTAAGAATAAGCTAAAAACCCAGGATCGAATGGGAGTTTGGGATGTTGGAAGTGCAACTAATTTAAATCTAATGTGCTGCCCTCTGTGCAATCAGGATAAGGATTCTCGGAACCATTTATTTTTTCGATGCTCCTATGCTTTGCAAGTGTGGAATCGGGTGAAGGAAATGGCTTATATGGATTCGATTGATGAAAATTGGGATTCCATTATTGCTTGGCTTTCTCAACATGCTATTAATAATTCAGCGAAAAGCATTGTCAGTAAGTTGGTGGTTGCGGCTTCGTCTTATTTCATATGGCAAGAAAGAAACAACAGGCTGTTTTCTAGAACTCAGCGAAATGCAACAGTGATCGCAAACATTGTTCTTCATACAGTTCGCCTAAAGCTGATGACTTTCAAGGCTGGGAAAGGTATGAAACACCCGCTGATGCTAGAGAGATGGAAGTTCCAAGTGAAGGCGCTAAGTATTGATCCGGGCTAGAGTTTTTTGAGCTAGCGTTTTCTTTAGTTTCCAATGTTTGGCTTCGGGCTGTTTTGTGTTTAGTTGGTGTGTTTGTTTTTGGTTTTTGTAGGTTGGTTGTTTTGTTTGTGGTTGTTTGGTTGTGCTAGTCTTGGTATGCCAAGTCTAGCTCTTGTGTGCTACTTTTGGTACACTTGCGTGATTCTTTATTCTTTTTAATAAAATTCACCGGGGTAACCCTTTACCAAAAAAAAAAAACAATAAATACATAAATAAGTATGAAAAAGAGATTGTTGAAGCTTACTTCTAGCACTAATGGCTAGGGATGATCTTGATGATGATTAAGAAAAGAAAAATGATGATCTTGATGCTTGTGAGCTCTTAGATGGATGAGAAAGCTTGCTTCAACTTGTGTATGCCTTAGATCTTCTCAAGTTCCATGAAAATGCATCTTGATCATCAAAGAAAGGCTTGAAAATGAAAGTGATGTGTGGGTGTTCTTGGCCAAAAATGGAGGTGAAGATGAGAGCTTAAGTGTGTGACAATAAAGGTGTAAAATATGAGAAATGATCTAGTTAGCTTAGTTTATAAGTTGTTAATCAATCACCATACTTACCACTTGCAAGACTTAGTAAATATGTAGATATTTTACCAAGTTGCAAGGGTGTGGGTCCCACAAGGGGGGTCTTGATTTGCTTCTTGTTTTAACTAGTTAAAAGTGTTAGAATTATTTAGCAAAGGTTTAGGAAGCTTAGATGTGTTAGGAATTTAAGTGTATCAATGTGTTAAGTGACCATTACTAGACCAAAATGATCCAAATAATGTCAGATGGTCACTAAAAAAAGATTTGATATCATTCGGATATTCGTTTCGTTTCGCTTTGTTTCCGTTAGTCGTTAATTGAACGCGAAGTTGTGTAACTTGTGTGAATTGATGTAGTTATTGGTTCGGATGACACCCGAAAGTATCCTCACATGAATTCTACGTTAGATGGAATTTTTACATGTTGTAAAAATATTAGAAAGCTGATTTCTGCAGAATTTCTGCGGAAAAGTGTTGAAATCGTCGCTTTTAGTGCTTTTCGGGCAATTTTTAGTGTTGTTGGACTTCGGAAAGGTTTTAAATCAAACCCTTGCATTCCTAGTTAGGGTTTAATATATATTAGATGTTGGACTTTCGTCTGAGTCATAAAGATGTCATTTAGATGGTTTCTGCGGATCCTGCGTTTTCGTCAGAATACTAGTTTACTAGGTGCTTTTCTAGTAGTTTCGATGCATTGTTTAAATTGTTTCAAATGTACTTAATAAAAATGAATCATATGCATCCTAAGTAAGTATTCCATGAGTATTCTAAGTGTATGTCACGAAATACGCAGTTCAAGTGTTCAAAATGCATAAAAATGTAGCTAAAATGAGTACTTTAAGTTTAAGAAAGTTACCGAAAAGTGGAAGTTGTCACATTAAGTTTACTGAGGACTCCATGCAAGCCTCATGCCTCATGTTGGGAACTATGATTCCCGAGATTCAAAAGGATTTTGAACATCATGGGGCATACGACATGATCACCCAATTGAAGGAAATGTTCCTACAACAAGCAAGGGTAGAACGCTTCGAAACGGTTCGAGCGCTTCATGCATGTCGAATGGAGGAAACCCAATCGGTATCATCTTATGTCCTTAAGATGAAAAGTCACATTGATCGCCTCGAAAGGCTAAATTGTCCCGTCTCTAAAGAATTTGCTACGGATTTGATCCTCAACTCTTTAACAAAGAAATTTGAGAGTTTTGTTATGAACTATAACATGAATGCATGGGACAAGAGCAATGGTGAGCTTCATGCAATGCTCAAAACGGCCGAAGCGGGAATGGGTAAAAAGGCTTTACTCGTTCTAACGATCAATGAGGGAGGCAAGAAAGGGCATCACCCTGACACCAAAGCAAATGTTGCCAAGGGAAGGGACACGTCAAAGGGAAGGGAAAAAGAAAGGCAAAAGCAGAACCACCAAAGACAAAAGAGAAGAAGGCAAAGGTTGCCACGAGCGATCCATGCTTTGAGTGTGGGGAGATAGGGCATTGGAAAAGGAATTGTCCAACCTATCTCAAAGAGTTGAAAAACAAGAGCGATGCGGGGCAAACCTCAGGTACAATCTTTATGATACATATTGATCTAAATGTTATTTCTTCTAACACATGGGTATTAGATACCGAATGTGGAACTCATATTTGCAATTCATTGCAGGGGTTCAAAAGAAATAAGCATTACAAGAAGGGAGACATTAGTCTCTTCATGGGCAATGGAGAGAAAGTTCAAGTTGAAGCCCAAGGAGAATATGTTCTAAAACTTCCAATGTGACAACTCGGGTTTCCGAGATTCCACTTTCGCATTTATTGCACATTCACTGCTTGTTTAGTGTTTACTTGCATAATTGGTTTGCTTTGTAACTGTATACGTTGTGACTTGATAAAATGTATTGTGATTATTGCATGTTATGTGTTATCTTTCGAATGATTTGACAAATACATGAACTTGGTGATGAAACTGTAAATTGTATTGAGATGGGTGTGTTTTATGTAAAAGATGATACTTAGGGGATGGGTAGAGCAGTTAGTGAAATCTTAATCACTCATAACCCTAATCCCCTTCACTAATCATTCACACAATCATCATACGTACCTAAGATTCCTCTCCAATTCTCTCTACAACCATCCTCTTCATCATTGGCACAAGTCTTCTGCATCAATCTTGATCTTTCAATCCATTTAGAATCAATCCAAGGTAATTGTTTAATGATTGTTTGTTGTTATCAATTATTGATTATGTGATTCATGTAAACCCTGTATGTGTGAACAATCTTCTCATATCATTCTGTACACAATTAACACACAGAACACAGTTACTTGGATACCAAAGACTTGTAAACCCTAATTGAACGTAAAACACTCACATCGAGTTTATGTGCAATGTACCTTAGGTCGTGAGTAACGGACCTAATCATTTAGTAACACTAGAAGCTATAACATACCGAGCAAACCAAGGTGAGTTCACACAGCCAAGGCATGGGATTCCCGGGTTGGGAATTGGGTTGGAAGATTTGAATTGGATAATTACTTGTACTTACGCTACTGCTAGACTATATACCATCGTCCTCAGGGTAGTCAGAACACTTACGGAAAACCTACGTAAACTAGTATCTACCACTATCTCCCGGGTCGGGAGGACACTTACGTAAAACCTACGTAAACTCATACCTACTACTGTCTTCCGGGTCGGAAGGACACTTACGTAAAACCTACGTAAACCCCACGCGTACCACTGTCCTCGGGGAAGGGCACTCACGTAAAACCTACGTGACCTTGTACGTATTCCTGTTCTCGGTTCAAGAAGAACACACATGGTTACAATAGTCTAGTAAGGATAAACATGGGAAGCCCCCGCTAGTAATAAATATAATCATGGGAAACTCCCACTAGTAGTACATACATACATGGGAAGCCCCCACTAAATGAACATACGAATTACTGCTACGAACTTACTTTCTGTGAACTCGCTCAACTAGTTGTTGACTCTCTGCTACATGCCTTGCAGGACCTTAGGTACATATGGAGCTTGCACAGGGAGGAACATGTCGTTGTGGAGCATGGATCGTGGATGCCATGTTAAACTTTACAACACTTGAACTTATTACATACATTGGGTTTTCATATTATGCTTCCGCTACTAAAATTACGTTTGGTTTGAATATCAATTGTATTGAGTTGGATTTGTATGAACTACTTTAATTATTATATGCTATATTCAATATGATTGGTGGCTTGATCCTGGTCATGTCATGCCTCCAAGCGGTAGTACTTCGCGGGTGGATTTTGGGGGTGTGACAGATTGGTATCAGAGTAATTGGTTATAGAGAACTTGGTTTTAATATGGGAAAAACATTTTTATTAAAACCAGACTATAACCAGAACAGTGCTCTCAACGATCCACAACGACGCTTCTCTCCACGTGCAAGACTCAACATCCTAGGTAATAAGGTTTATGTTTATTGCCTACATGCTAGAATTACATAGAACTTTGCTCGCAGTATGCTTAGATTACATTGCCTACTATGCGTCATTACATGAGAACACCTATGTGCTTGCACTCTTCTGTCATCGCACTACTCGCGAACCATTCTCACTTATTCTACTTTTACTATGAAGATCATGTCTGGACGTGTGAATATGACTCAAGCCCAGTTGACGACTCTTATCAACGAACAAGTAGTTGCGGCACTTGCAGCTGCACAAGCAGGTAGTATACCCTGCGGATGTGATTCACACTAGGATCTTTAGATCCTACATTAACTCTTGTGTTTAACTTTGTCCTATTCGTACCCAATAGGTCAACACGCTCCACAACCTGTCTGCACATTCAAGAACTTCATGGACTATCGGCCAGGCACGTTCAGTGGCACAGAAGGAGCAGTGGGACTACTCCATTGGTTTGAAAAGCTCGAGTCAGTATTCGAGATGTGTGAATGCCCTGAGGCTCGCAGGGTCAAGTACGCCACTGGCACGTTGGAAGGAATTGCGCTAACTTGGTGGAACGCGCAAGTTCAACTCCTAGGGTTGGCAGCTGCTAACGCCACCCCTTGGAACGAATTCAAAGAACTGATCAAAAGGGAATACTGCTCATGCGACGACATCCACAAGCTAGAAGTGGAGTTTTTCAATCTAAAGATGACGGGGTCGGAGATCGAGGCATATACCAAGCGGTCAAATGAGCTGGTTGTTCTGTGTCCAACTATGGTGGACCCACCTATCAGGCGTATCGAGTTATATCTCAAGGGGTTAGCACCGGAAATTCAAAGCCACGTGACATCGGCTAATCATAACAACATCCAGGACGTCCAGCGCCTTGCTCATCGCCTCACGGATCAGGCAGTGGAACAAGACAGACTGCCAAAACGTATCAACGCTACTACTGCTATCACTTCAGCGACTACTCCTGCTATTCCCACCGACAACAAGAGAAAGTAGGAGGGGGATTCTAGCAAAGGTTCAGCAACAGTTCAGTCTCAGGCTCAGCAACCGAAGACTGACCACTACCAGAGTCCTAGTCAGCAATCTTCTGGTGGTCATAGGCAGAAAAGATATCAAGGATTTCACCCCAAGTGTCACAACTGTAACAGACACCACAGTGGCCAGTGCAACAAGGGTCGTTGTCAGAGGTGCCTCAAGATGGGTCACGAGGCCAAAGACTGTAGGAGCCCACGGCCTGCGAATCAGAATCAGCAACTCCCTCCACCAGCTCCACAAAACCCGCAGCAGCAGCAACAGCGGGGCAACAGGGGATGTTTTCAACAGGGGATGTTTTCAGTGTGGGGCTGAAGGTCATTTCAAGCGTGATTGCCCCCAGTTAAACCAGAACCAGAATCGCAACAACAACAACAACCAAGGCAATGGTAACAACAACGGTGGGAACAATAACGGCAATGAAGCTAGGGGTCGTGCTTTTGTGCTGGGTCGAGGTGACGCAAGGAACGATCCTAACGTGGTCATGGGTAAGTTTCTTCTCGACAACTTTTACGTTACTGTTTTGTTTGATTCGGGTGCAGATACCAGTTATGTGTCTTTAAAAGTTAGTCAAATGTTAAAACGTACACCAACACCCCTAAACACCAAACATGTCGTAGAGTTAGCTAACGGTAAAAACCTAGAGGCCACACACATAGTCCAGGGTTGTAATCTTATCCTCGCTGGTCAAGTTTTCTCCATCGACCTCATTCCTATAGTTCTGGGTAGTTTTGACATCGTCATTGGTATGGATTGGTTATCCCAACATCACGCAGAGATCTTATTCAAGGAAAAGATAGTTCGCATTCCTCGTTCTGGTAAGGAACCTCTCGAAGTTCAAGGCGACAAGAGTGGTGCTGTGGTTGGCATCATCTCTTTCCGGAAGGCTCAGAAATGTTTACGAAAGGGGCACACTGCCATTTTGGCACTTGTTACCGATGCATCAACGAAAGAGAAAACAATAGAGGATATCCCAGTTGTACGCGAATTTCCTCAAGTGTTTCCTGAAGATTTACCTGGTCTACCGCCTCATCGCCAGGTCGAATTTCAAGTCGAGCTAGCTCCTGGAGCAGCACCAATAGCCCGCGCACCGTATCGTTTAGCTCCAACTGAACTGGAGGAACTGTCAAAGCAACTACAAGAGCTCTTGGATAAGGGCTTTATTCGACCTAGCTCTTCGCCTTGGGGAGCTCCAGTATTATTTGTGAAGAAGAAGGACGGTACCTTCAGGATGTGCATAGACTACCGGGAACTTAATAAGGTGACGGTGAAGAACCGCTATCCTCTTCCACGTATTGACGACTTATTCGACCAGTTGCAAGGGTCGAGCTACTACTCCAAGATAGAGTTGAGGTTAGGTTACCATCAGTTGAGAGTCCAGGATGAGGACGTCTCTAAGACAGCATTCAGAACTCGTTACGGCCACTACGAGTTCTTAGTCAGGCCATTCGGGCTAACGAACGCGCCTGCAGTCTTCATGGATTTGATGAACAGAGTGTGCAAACCGTACCTAGACAAGTTCGTCATCGTTTTCATCGACGACATTCTGATCTACTCCAAGATTCAGGAGGAACACGAGCAACATCTGCGCCTTATTTTAGAACTCCTTCGAACGGAGCAATTGTAGGCCAAGTTTTCGAAATGTGACTTCTGGCTTCGTGAAGTCCACTTGCTAGGCCACGTGGTAAATAAGGATGGGATACATGTCGATCCATCCAAGGTAGATTCGATCAGAAACTAGCGCGCGCCTCGCACTCCAACGGAAATACGCCAATTCTTGGGTTTGGCGGGTTATTATAGGCGATTCATTAAAGACTTCTCCAAGATTGCACAGCCGCTTACACTACTGACACAGAAGGGTGTCACCTACCGTTGGGGAGATCCCCAGGAAACCGCTTTCCAGTATCTAAAGGATAGGCTTTGCAGCGCACCTATTCTCTCATTGCCAGAGGGCACGGATGATTTTGTGGTCTATTGTGACGCATCGATACAGGGGCATGGTTGTGTATTGATGCAACGGGATAAAGTTATTGCTTACGCTTCTCGTTAACTCAAGGTTCACGAACGGAATTACACGACGCACGATTTAGAGCTGGGAGCTGTTGTTTTCGCGCTTAAGATATGGCGACACTACCTATACGGTACCAAGTGCACTATTTACACCGATCACAGGAGTCTCGAGCATATTTTCAAGCAGAAGGAATTGAACATACGGCAACGTCGATGGGTCGAGCTACTTAACGATTACGAATGCGCTATCAAGTATCATCCAGGCAAAGCCAATGTTGTGGCTGACGCCCTCAGTCGGAAAGACACTATACCTAAGCGCGTACGAGCATTGCAGCTCACTATCCAATCTAGTCTTCCTGCACAGATACGAGATGCTCAGGTAGAAGCATTAAAACCAGAAAACGTCAGGGCTGAAGCCTTACGTGGCTCAAGGCAGCGGTTAGAACAGAAGGAAGACGGCGCTTACTATGTAACGGGGCGTATTTGGGTCCCACTTTATGGCAACTTGCGTGAGCTAGTGATGGATGAAGCTCACAAATCGCGCTACTCGGTACATCCAGGGTAGGATAAAATGTACCACGACATCAGAACTACTTATTGGTGGCCTAGCATGAAGGCCCACATCGCTACCTATGTCAGCAAATGCTTGACCTGTGCAAGAGTCAAGGCAGAGTATCAGAAACCAGCAGGCTTACTTCAACAACCAAAGATACCACAGTGGAAATGGGAGGAAATTTCCATGGATTTTGTTACAAGCCTACCTAGATCCCAGCGTGGGAACGATACTATTTGGGTGATCATGGATCGACTCACCAAGTCTACTCATTTCCTGGCAATCAAAGAAACAGACAAGTTTTCCACACTAGCAGACCAATACTTGAAGGAAGTGGTCTCCAGGCACGGGGTGCCCACCTCTATCATTTCGGATCGCGATGCACGATTCACATCAGAACTACGGCAAGCAATGCACAAGGCTTTTGGCTCTCGGTTAGATATGAGCACAACATATCACCCTCAGGCGGATGGGCAGTCTGAGCGCACGATTCAAACCTTAGAAGACATGCTTCGGGCATGTGTTATCGATTTTGGCAACAGCTGGGAAAAGCGTCTCCCTTTAGTGGAGTTTTCATACAATAACAGTTATCACACCAGCATACAAGCCGCTCCATTTGAGGCATTGTACAGGCGTAAATGCCGGTCACCTCTCTGTTGGGCAGAGGTGGGGGATAGTCAAATCACGGGTCCATAACTTATAGTGGACACCACGGAAAAGATTGCACAGACAAGGCAACGCATGGCGGCAGCACGCGACCGTCAGAAAAGCTACGCGGATAAGCGTAGGAAGCCATTGGAATTTTAGGTCGGGGACCGGGTTTTACTCAAAGTCTCACCCTGGAAGGGTGTGGTTCGTTTTCGCAAACGGGGAAAACTCAATCCGCGGTATGTCGGACTGTTCGAAATCGCGGAAAGAATAGGCACAGTGGCCTATAGACTAAACTTACCAGCTGAACTCGGTGCAGTTCACAATGTTTTTCACGTGTCGAATCTGAAGAAGTGCCTATCAGATGAGACCCTCATAGTTCCCTTGAAGGAGCTCACTATCAACGAGCG
Source organism: Helianthus annuus (assembly GCF_002127325.2). Taxonomy (NCBI): domain Eukaryota; kingdom Viridiplantae; phylum Streptophyta; class Magnoliopsida; order Asterales; family Asteraceae; genus Helianthus; species Helianthus annuus. Next base: position 76,878,795 of record NC_035441.2, read on the forward strand.
GTTGCAGTTCGTCGAGGAACCTGTTGAAATCACGGACCAGGATGTTAAGGTCCTCAAGAACATGAGAATCCCTCTTGTTCGAGTTCATTGGAATTCCCGTCGCGGCCCAGAGTTCACCTGGGAGCGTGAAGATCAAATGAAACTCAAGTATCCCCAGTTATTCGGAACCAATGCAACCACTACTGAGGCGGAAGCTACTACTGCAGAATTTCGGGACAAAATTCCAAATCGGGGGATGATGTGACACCCCAGGAAAACCAGTAAACGATACAACTTACCTAGCTTCCTCAGTAACTGCATGCTAAATTTCGAGACGAAATTTCTTTCAAGTTGGGGATAATGTGACAACTCGAGTTTCCGAGATTCCACTTTCGCATTTATTGCACATTCACTGCTTGTTTAGTGTTTACTTGCATAATTGGTTTGCTTTGTAACTGTATATGTTGTGACTTGATAAAATGTATTGTGATTATTGCATGTTATGTGTTATCTTTCGAATGATTTGACAAATACATGAACTTGGTGATGAAACTGTAAATTGTATTGAGATGGGTGTGTTTTATGTAAAAGATGATACTTAGGGGATGAGTAGAGCAGTTAGTGAAATCTTAATCACTCATAACCCTAATCCCCTTCACTAATCATTCACACAATCATCATACGTACCTAAGATTCCTCTCCAATTCTCTCTACAACCATCCTCTTCATCATTGGCACAAGTCTTCTGCATCAATCTTGATCTTTCAATCCATTTAGAATCAATCCAAGGTAATTGTTTAATGATTGTTTGTTGTTATCAATTATTGATTATGTGATTCATGTAAACCCTAGTTCTTCATATATAGTTCTGTATTTACTGATTGAATTCTGATTATTGTGAGATGATGTTGATTACTTGTGTAATTGTTTGCCTGATGTCGAGATACATGATATGTTAGAATTATTGATTGATAATTGGATTACTGCAATGCATATGAATGAATTAGGGTTTCCTGATCGTACAAACAAAAACGTAACTGTTGCACTGTAGTTGAATGTTCATATGATTGATGTTTTGCCCGATGTTTGATATTACATTAGTCCGACTTTTTAAGATGTTAACCAATGTCCGAACTTTATGTATGCTTGATAGGAAGTCCGAATTTTATGAGATGTTAAATGTCCGAACTTTTGGTGAGTTACAATGTCCGAACTTTGTGTGGGTTACAAGGTCCGAACTTCTTTTATATATCAAGGAGTCCGAGTTTTTAGGGTTGATGATGTCCGACTTTTGTGGATGGTAGCATGTCCGACTTTTGGGTAATGCATGGGGTGTTCGAATTTTTAAGGGGGGAAGCCCCTTGTCCGAATTTGTAAGGGGGGAAGCCCCCTATCCGACTTTTGTGAGGGGGAAACCCCTGTCCGACCATTTAAGGATGTAAAGGGGTCCGAATTTGTGTAGGTGATGCACATGGGTCCGAATTTTATAAAGTGTGATGTGTTGTCTGAGTTTGTCGATGCTATACGTATGAATAAGTGAATAAGTGTTCTGAGTTTATGGCAAACATCAGTGTTAAAGCTTACTGTATGTTTATGCTACTGTATGTACTGGATGATCCTGTATATGTGAACAATCTTCTCATATCATTCTGTACACAATTAACACACAGAACACAGTTACTTGGATACCAAAGACTTGTAAACCCTAATTGAACGTAAAACACTCACATCGAGTTTATGTGCAATGTACCTTAGGTCGTGAGTAACGGACCTAATCATTTAGTAACACTAGAAGCTATAACATACCGAGCAAACCAAGGTGAGTTCACACAGCCAAGGCATGGGATTCCCGGGTTGGGAATTGGGTTGGAAGATTTGAATTGGATAATTACTTGTACTTACGCTACTGCTAGACTATATACCATCGTCCTCAGGGTAGTCAGGACACTTACGTAAAACCTATGTAAACTAGTATCTACCACTGTCTCCCGGGTCAGGAGGACACTTACGTAAAACCTACGTAAACCCCACGCGTACCACTGTCCTCGGGGAAGGGCACTCACGTAAAACCTAGGTGACCTTGTACGTATTCCTGTTCTCGGGTCAAGAAGAACACACATGGTTACAATAGTCTAGTAAGGATAAACATGGGAAGCCCCCGCTAGTAATAAATATAATCATGGGAAACCCCCACTAGTAGTACATACATACATGGGAAGCCCCCACTAAATGAACATACGAATTACTGCTACGAACATACTTTCTGTGAACTCGCTCAACTAGTTGTTGACTCTCTGCTGCATGACTTGAAGGACCTTAGGTACATATGGAGCTTGCACAGGGAGGAGCAGGTCATTGTGGAGCATGGATCGTGGATGCCATGTTAAACTTTACAACACTTGAACTGTCACACCCCCAAAATCCACCATGCGGAGTACTACCGCTTGGAGGCGTGACGTGACCAGGATCGAGCCACCAATCATACTGAACAACGTATTTAAATAAATCAAGCCAACCACAATACGATTGGTGACCAAAAGCTAGTTAACCAAGTTTTAATTTAGACAGCGGAAGCATAAACATAAAGTTCAAAACATAAGTTCGCAGTTCTTAAGTTTAAAGTCCGACGCATAGGTTTAATAAGTTCATAAGGATTAAATATTAAACACGGGACATAACCGTCCGTACACCACAACGACTCCTTCCTTGTGCAAGCTCCAAGCAGTTAGCGACCTGTAAAGCATGTAACAACGAGTCAACAACAAAGTTGAGTGAGTTCACGTTTGGTTGTTTAGTTTTAAGTTGTTTTCCGAAAACGTGGTTTGTCTTTCGTTGGCGTAATTGCCGTGGGGGTTACCCCGTAGTTGAAAGAAAGTTTAACCAGTTCATTCTTTATTACCCATACCCTGTTCATGATTAGTGGGGGCTTCCCCATGTGAACCACTAGACCGTATGATATCGACTACTACGCAAGTAAGTTGTGCCCTACATCAGTGTCTATCATCACTGATGGTTTGCCATAGTCCATTAGTACACGCCCGTCCGACTGGCACGGTGTGAGGTTTGTTAAACCTAATAGCGCTATTAACTAATGACCCGCTCGTCATTGGCCTCGGCGATTAAGTCGATATAAAATGAGGGACTTATGATAGAGTTTTGTCTAGTAAGTTTTAAGGTTGTTGTCCTACCCAAGGAGGACGAACGTACGTAGTTCTTCCAAAGAGAATACGCAGGATTAATACTGGCATCCTACCCGAGGAGGATGGCCGTACATATCCTACTTAAGTAAGATATGTAGATTCCGTTTTAATTCTTTAACCCATTCCCAAATCACCGGGAATCCCATGCCTTAGAAAGTGTGTGAACTCACCTCGGTTTGCTCGGTTAGATTCTCAAATATAGCTAACAGTCAAGGTCGGTCAATCACGTCCTAATATAATTTACCAGTTAGTCATTTAGTGGCTTTCAAATAGAACACAAAGTTTCTACACGTATCTATCCCACAACATGCATCGTTTTAACGGTTTATGCCCATCAAAGTTTCCCATCCATTCCCCACTCAAAATCAAACATACGATAATGCATATAACATATATAACATGTTAGATCATTCACGGATAGCATACTCGACATTTAGACACGCAAGTCACAACTTATCTCAATTCAGCATTTATATTCAAAACCGGCTGTTTTCAGACATTTTAATAAAATAGTTAAATTATTCCAAAAATTCCCAAATTTTTACAGGATGTCTTAAACGTTCCATATTTTATTGTGTAAAACTATCGGGATCCGGTTCACTACCAATATTTTATAAAAAATCATATTCCGGACTGAACTCAGATTTATGCATTTCTGACCACAGTCCACGGAACAATTTATTAAAAATTCATCGAGTGTCCGATTTACGAAATTCCAGTGGGATAATTACAGATACATCAGTTGTCATCTACTATATGAATTCCATGAGCTGATTCATCATATTTTTCCAGTTACGACCAAAAACATAACACCTATTTTCAGCAGCAAAAATGCAGCTTGAGCTGCTGTTACAAAATGACTTTTTAAAAATAGTAAACGGAGTCCAAAAATTATGATTCCGGTGCCATTAGAACCGTATTTCCTAATATCACATTTTAGAGTCAAAATATCAGTTTTTCGTAGCGTTTATGACCTGTTTACAGCCTGTTAAAGGCGGCTGAAAATACACATCAGCAAACTGTTATCAGTCTAAAGGCTACTAAAATGCACACATATGATTACCATTAATTCTAATAATGATTTACAACAGGTTATAAGTTATTTACAGCAAACTAATACTCATATATTTCAGATTTATCTTGTATTACCATGTTTCATCATTATTTACTCATTAACCAACAAGTTCATTACTCTAGCAAGACTTTTTAGTTTTGATTTTTAGTGTTCACGATTTATCCGACAAAACTCTTATTAACCACTCTAGACAAGATCAAGAAGAGGTTTAGAGTCACTTACTACTAGCTCGAGGCTAGGGAAGATCAAAGGCGTAAAAGTGGTGGATAAAAGCAATCTAGAGAGGTCTTTGATGATCCGTGAGTTCCACACCTCGTGATTCACCTTGATACACCTTTGTATATGAATGGAATGGATAAAGCAAGATTGAATGAAGGTGATGATGGTGGTGGTGAGTTCAGCCGAAGCCAAGGGAGGAGGGAAGAGTGAGTTTTGGTGTGTGTTTGTGAAATGTGAGAAATGAGCTCTAAACCTTTCATGCATTACTTATAATCAAGTTTCCACTAAATCCTTTGTGTAAGGTGTCATGTAGGGGGGGGACATGATCTAATAAACAAATGAAATAAAATCAAGTTGTGTAGGGGCCATGATGGCCATAGATTAGGTGGGGGGGGTCTAGCATAGGTTAAACTAAATAGTTACAATCTAGTTTCATCTTAAGTATTAGTTACATATATTAGTTAGTAGATATTTTGTAAGAGGTGTCATGATGTTCGGGAACCATAACTGGCTCAGTAAAATGTGAAACAATGTGTTTAACAATATTTTTGTGTTCCGCGTAGTGTCCGGTTGTTCGGTTCGACACTGTTCCGTTAGACTGCTTAATTAATCCGTAAAGCGTCCTACATATATATTTTTGCAACGTTTTTAATTTTTAACACTCAGGAAGTCATAACAGACTATTTAATGACTTTTCTGTACACTATTAGTGTGTCAACATGCACATGTAAATATAACACAGATATCAGAAAGAAGTTACGTAATTCCACACAGTCGTCAAGCACATTAATTATTAATAATAAATTGTACGGAATACATGGGATTTTGAGGGTAGTCACATTCTCCCCCTGTTAAGAGAATTGCGTCCCGAAATTTAGCGCGTGGTTACTGAGGAAGCTAGTTAAGTTGCGTTGTTTTCCTGATTTTCCTGGGGTGTCACATCATCCCCCCGTTGATTTGGAATTTCGTCCCGAAATTCTACAGTAGCTTCAGCCTCAGTAGTGGTTGCGTTTTTCTTAAACAGTTGGGGATACTTGAGTTTCATTTGGTCTTCTCGTTCCCAGGTATACTCTGGGCCACGACGAGCATTCCAACGAACTCGGACCAGAGGTATTCTGGTGTGCTTGAGAATCTTAACGTCTTGATCCGTAATCTCTACTGGTTCCTCAACGAATCGCAGCTTGTCGTCGATTGTGAGCTCTTTGAGAGGAACTATGTGGGTCTCATCTGACAGACACTTCTTCAGATTCGACACATGGAATACGTTGTGAACTCCACTGAGTTCTTCAGGTAGGTTCAGCCTGTAAGCGACTTTGCCAATTTTCTCAATGATCTCGAATGGCCCGACGTAACGCGGATTGAGTTTGCCTCGTTTGCCAAAACGAACTACACCTTTCCAAGGTGAGACTTTGAGTAGCACTCGATCCCCAACCTGGAACTCAAGTGGTTTTCTTCGCTTATCGGCATAGCTTTTCTGACGGTCACGAGCTGCCGCCATTCGTTGTCGTATCTGAGCAATCTTTTCTGTTGTATCTACTACTAGTTCTGGGCCAGTGATTTGACTGTCACCAACTTCTGCCCAACAAAGAGGTGATCGGAATTTACGTCCATATAATGCCTCGAACGGAGCGGCCTGGATGCTGGTGTGGTAGCTGTTGTTATATGAAAACTCCACTAACGGGAGATGCTTTTCCCAGCCGTTACCAAAATCGATTACACATGCCCTAAGCATGTCTTCAAGAGTCTGGATGGTGCGTTCAGATTGCCCATCTGTCTGTGGATGATAAGCGGTGCTCATATCTAAACGTGAGCCAAAAGACTTATGCATAGCTTGCCACAGTTCAGAGGTAAAACGAGCGTCACGATCAGAAATGATGGAGGTTGGCACTCCGTGCCTTGATACCACTTCTTTTAAGTAGATGTCCGCTAGAGTAGAAAACTTATCCGTTTCTTTGATAGGCCGAAAATGTGCAGACTTGGTCAGTCGATCCACGATCACCCAAATGGTATCGTTTCCGCGTTGAGATCTGGGCAGACCAGTAACGAAATCCATGGAAATTTGCTCCCATTTCCATTTAGGTATCTCTGGTTGTTGGAGTGGCCTGATGGTTTCTGGTATTCGACCTTGACCCTCGCACAAGTCAAACATTTGCTGACGTAGGTCGCTATGCTGGCTTTCATACCAGGCCACCAGTACGTAGTCTTTAGGTCGTGGTACATCTTATCCGAACCCGGATGTACTGAATAACGAGACTTATGTGCTTCATCCATCACAAGCTCGCGTAAGTCTCCATACAGTGGAACCCAGATGCGTCCGTTAACATAGTATGCGCCGTTTTCCTTTTGTTCTAGCCGTTGCCTCGATTCTCTTAGGGACTCAGCCCTGACGTTCTCTGCCTTCAATTCTTCAACCTGAGCATCGCGAATCTGAGCTGGAAGGTTGGATTGGATGGTAAGCTGTAACGCACGTACACGCCTAGGCATAGTATCCTTCCGGCTGAGGGCATCAGCCACAACATTGGCCTTGCCCGGATGATACTTGATCGCGCATTCATAGTCATTCAAGAGTTCGACCCATCGACGTTGACGCATGTTTAACTCCTTTTGCTTGAAGATATGCTCGAGACTCCTGTGATCGGTGTAAATGGTGCACTTGGTACCGTACAGGTAATATCTCCATATCTTAAGCGCGAAAACAACTGCTCCCAATTCCAGATCGTGGGTAGTGTAGTTCCTTTCGTGAATTTTAAGTTGACGTGATGCGTAGGCAATGACCTTGTCACGTTGCATCAACACGCAACCAAGTCCTTGGATGGAAGCATCGCAGTAAACCACAAAATCGTCTATGCCTTCAGGCAATGAGAGGATAGGCGCGCTACAAAGTCTATCCTTCAAGTGCTGAAATGCGGACTCCTGTGCATCACCCCAACGATAGGTGACACCCTTCTGAGTCAGTGAAGTGAGAGGTTGCGCAATCTTTGAGAAATCCTTGATGAATCTTCTGTAGTATCCTGCCAATCCCAAGAATTGGCGGATTTCTGTTGGTGTACGGGGTGCAGGCCAGTTCTTGATCGAGTCAACCTTGGATGGATCAACATGAATCCCATCCTTGTTTACCACATGGCCTAGAAAATGGACTTCACGAAGCCAGAAGTCACATTTCGAAAACTTGGCATACAACTGCTCTTTTCTTAGAAGCTCCAGAATAAGCCTCAGGTGTTGCTCGTGTTCCTCCTGACTCTTAGAATAGATCAGGATGTCGTCGATGAAGACTATGACAAATTTATCCAAGTAAGGCTTGCACACTCGGTTCATGAGGTCCATGAAGACCGCAGGTGCATTCGTCAATCCGAAAGGCATAACCAGAAACTCATAATGGCCGTAACGAGTCCTGAATGCTGTTTTGGAGACGTCCTCCTCTCGGACTCTCAGCTGATGGTAGCCTGACCTTAGGTCAATCTTAGAATAGAAACTCGACCCTTGCAATTGATCGAATAAGTCATCAATACGTGGAAGAGGATAACGATTCTTCACGGTCACCTTGTTGAGTTCGCGGTAGTCAATACACATTCTGAAGGTACCGTCTTTCTTCTTCACGAATAGCACTGGAGCTCCCCATGGCGAAGAGCTAGGACGTATGAATCCCTTTTCCAAGAGTTCTTGTAGTTGCGTAGACAGTTCTTCGAGTTCTGATGGAGCAAGTCGATAAGGCGCACGAGCTATTGGTGCTGCTCCAGGAGCTAGCTCGATTTGAAACTCGACTTGTCGATGAGGCGGAAGGCCAGGTAATTCCTTAGGAAATACCTCGGGAAAGTCGCGTACAATAGGAATGTCTTCTATCTTCCTTTCTTCCGCGGATGCCTCAGTAACGAGGGCTAGGATAGCGGTGTGGCCCTTCCGTAAACACTTCTGGGCTTTAAGGAAAGAGATGATGCCTACAACAGCACCACTCTTGTCGCCACGAATCACGAGGGGTTCTTTACCAGGGCGAGGGATGCAGACGATTTTCTCCTTGCAAATAATCTCCGCTTGGTGTTGAGATAACCAATCCACCCCAATGACAACGTCAAAACTACCCAGAACGATAGGAATGAGGTCGATAGAAAAGGTCTGATCGGCAAGGACAAGCTTGCAACCCTTAACTATATGTGTAGCCTCTAAACTTTTGCCATTTGCTAACTCTACGATGTGCTTGGTGTTCAAAAGTGTTGGAGTACGCTTAAGCATCTGACTAACTTCTAAGGACACGTAGCTAGCATCGGCACCCGAATCAAATAAAACAGTAACAAAGAAGTCGTCCAGAAGAAACTTACTCATCACAACTTTGGGATCGTTCCTTGCTTCTCCCTGACCAATCACGAATACACGACCCTGGGCGCCATTGCCATTATTGTTACCTCCGTTGTTTCCTCCATTGTTGTTCCCATTATGATTCCCGTTTCTTGGGTTGTTCTGATTCTGGTTTTGGTTCAGCTGGGGGCAGTTCCTTTTAAAGTGGCCTTCAGCGCCACACTGAAAGCATCCTTTATTTCCCTGCTGGGGCTGCTGCTGGTGGTTCTGTGGGGCTTTTTGTTGTTGGCGATTCTGATTCACAGGACGTGGGCTTCTGCAATCTTTGGCTTCGTGAGCCAGCTTGTGACATCTCTGACAGTGACCCTTGTTGCACTGGCCACTGTGGTGCAGGTTACATCGATTGCACTTAGGGTGATTTCCTTTGTACCCACCCTGACCTTGATTTCCAAATGACTGCTGACCGGGGCTCCTGTACTCATCTGTCTTTCGCTGCTGAGATTGAGCTGAAGTAGAACCCTTGCCCAGATTTCCATCCCACTTGCGCTTATTGTCGTTGGGAGCATCGGAAGTAGTGGCGCTAATACGTTTGGGCAGTTTGTTCTGCTCAACCGCCTGATCAGTGAGACGATGAGCCAACTTGCCGATTTGTTGTATAGTGCCAAGGTTAGCTGAGCTTACGTGGCTTTGAATTTCTGGCACCAAGCCCTTAAGGTACAGCTCAATGCGTTTGTAAGGAGGGTCCACCATAGTAGGACACAGGATGGCCAGCTCGTTCGACCTCTTCATGTATGCCTCGATCTCAGACCCCGTCATCTTCAGATTGAAAAATTCCACTTCCAGCTTGTGGATGTCGTCACGACTGCAGTACTCTTCTCTAATCAGTTCTTTGAAACCGTTCCACGGGATGGCATTAGCAACCGCCAACCCTAGCAGTTGAACCTGTGCTTTCCACCAGGTTAATGCAGCTCCTTCGAGTGTTCCAGTAGCATATTTCACCCTTCGATCTTCGGGGCATTCACACATCTCAAAAACAGACTCAAGCTTCTCGAACTAGTGAAGAAGGCCTACAGCACCTTTTGTGCCGCTAAAAGTGTTTGGTCGACAATCCATGAAGGTTTTGAACGTGCACACAGGAGGCTGAGCATGTTGACCTCCTGCAGGAATAGCTGCGAGTGCCTCAGCAACTCGTTCGTTGATCAGAGCCGTCAACTGGGGTTGAGTGAGGTTGATACGTCCTCCGCGTCCGCTCATGATCTTCATCACGAAGCAACGTAAGTGAGAAAAGTGTCGTGAAAGTGCGTAAGTGTGGGACGACAGTAGAGAGTAAGCACACAAGGTTCAAGTAGCAGTTATCACGTTAACTAATGCACAGTGTGAGCTATCTAACCGACAATATAACATAAAGCATACCACCTATTGTGTCGAGTCTTGCACGTGGAGCGAGGCGTCGTTGTGGATCCTTGAGCACTGTACAGGTTATAGTCTGGTTTTATCGAAAAGCTTTTCCTTTTTTAAAACCAAGTTCACTATAACCAATGGCTCTGATACCAATCTGTCACACCCCCAAAATCCACCATGCAAAGTACTACCGCTTGGAGGCGTGACGTGACCAGGATCGAGCCACCAATCATACTGAACAACGTATTTAAATAAATCAAGCCAACCACAATACGATTGGTGACCAAAAGCTAGTTAACCAAGTTTTAATTTAGACAGCGGAAGCATAAACATAAAGTTCAAAACATAAGTTCACAGTTCATAAGTTTAAAGTCCGACGCATAGGTTTAATAAGTTCATAAGGATTAAATATTAAACACGGGACATAACCGTCCGTACACCACAACGACTCCTTCCTTGTGCAAGCTCCAAGCAGTTAGCGACCTGTAAGGCATGTAACAACGAGTCAACAACAAAGTTGAGTGAGTTCACGTTTGGTTGTTTAGTTTTAAGTTGTTTTCCGAAAACGTGGTTTGTCTTTCGTTGGCGTAATTGCCGTGGGGGTTACCCCGTAGTTGAAAGAAAGTTTAACCAGTTCATTCTTTATTACCCATACCCTGTTCAAGATTAGTGGGGGCTTCCCCATGTGAACCACTAGACCGTATGATATCGACTACTACGCAAGTAAGTTGTGCCCTACATCAGTGTCTATCATCACTGATGGTTTGCCATAGTCCATTAGTACACGCCCGTCCGACTGGCACGGTGTGAGGTTTGTTAAACCTAATAGCGCTATTAACTAATGACCCGCTCGCCATTGGCCTCGGCGATTAAGTCGATATAAAATGAGGGACTTATGATAGAGTTTTGTCTAGTAAGTTTTAAGGTTGTTGTCCTACCCAAGGAGGACGAACGTACGTAGTTCTCCCAAAGAGAATACGCAGGATTAATACTGGCATCCTACCCGAGGAGGATGGCCGTACATATCCTACTTAAGTAAGATATGTAGATTCCGTTTTAATTCTTTAACCCATTCCCAAACCACCGGGAATCCCACGCCTTAGAAAGTGTGTGAACTCACCTCGGTTTGCTCGGTTAGATTCTCAAATATAGCTAACAGTCAAGGTCGGTCAATCACGTCCTAATATAATTTACCAGTTAGTCATTTAGTGGCTTTCAAATAGAACACAAAGTTACTACACGTATCTATCACACAACATGCATCGTTTTAACGGTTTATGCCCATCTAAGTTTCCCATCCATTCTCCACTCAAAATCAAACATACGATAATGCACATAACATATATAACATGTTAGATCATTCACGGATAGCATACTCGACATTTAGACACGCAAGTCACAACTTATCTCAATTCAGCATTTATATTCAAAACCGGCTGTTTTCGGACATTTTAATAAAATAGTTAAATTATTCCAAAAATTCCCAAATTTTTACAGGATGTCTTAAACGTTCCATATTTTATTGTGTAAAACTATCGGGGTCCGGTTCACTACCAATATTTTACAAAAAATCATATTCCAGACTGAACTCAGATTTATGCATTTCTGACCACAGTCCACGGAACAATTTATTAAAAATTCATCGAGTGTCCGATTTACGAAATTCCAGTGGGGTAATTACAGATACATCAGTTGTCATCTGCTGTATGAATTCCATGAGCTGATTCATCATATTTTTCCAGTTACGACCAAAAACATAACACCTATTTTCAGCAGCAAAAATGCAGCTTGAGCTGCTGTTACAAAATGACTTTTTAAAAATAGTAAACGGAGTCCAAAAATTATGATTCCGGTGCCATTAGAACCGTATTTCCTAATATCACATTTTAGAGTCAAAATATCAGTTTTTTGTAGCGTTTATGACCTGTTACAGCCTGTTAAAGGCGGCTGAAAATACACATCAGCAAACTGTTATCAGTCTAAAGGCTACTAAAACGCACACATATGATTACCATTCATTCTAATAATGATTTACAACAGGTTATAAGTTATTTACAGCAAACTAATACTCATATATTTCAGATTTATCTTGTATTACCATGTTTCATCATTATTTACTCTTTAACCAACAAGTTCATCACTCTAGCAAGACTTTTAGTTTTGATTTTTAGTGTTCACGATTTATCCGACAAAACTCTTATTAACCACTCTAGACAAGATCTAGAAGAGGTTTAGAGTCACTTACTACTAGCTCGAGGCTAGGGAAGATCAAAGGCGTAAAAGTGGTGGATAAAAGCAATCTAGAGAGGTCTTTGATGATCCGTGAGTTCCACACCTCGTGATTCACCTTGATACACCTTTGTATATGAATGGATTGGATAAAGCAAGATTGAATGAAGGTGATGATGGTGGTGGTGAGTTCAGCCGAAGCCAAGGTAGGAGGGAAGAGAGAGTTTTGGTGTGTGTTGGTGAAATGTGAGAAATGAGCTCTAAACCTTTCATGCATTACTTATAACCAAGTTTCCACTAAATCCTTTGTGTAAGGTGTCATGTAGTGGGGGGGACATGATCTAATAAACAAATGAAATAAAATCAAGTTGTGTAGGGGCCATGATGGCCATAGATTAGGTGGGGGGGGGTCTAGCATAGGTTAAACTAAATGGTTACAATCTAGTTTCATCTTAAGTATTATTTACATATATTAGTTAGTAGATATTTTGTAAGAGGTGTCATGATGTTCGGGAACCATAACTGGCTCAGTAAAATGTGAAACAATGTGTTTAACAATATTTTTGTGTTTCGGGTAGTGTCCGGTTGTTCGGTTCGACACTGTTCCGTTAGACTGCTTAATTAATCCGTAAAGCGTCCTACATATATATTTTTGCAACGTTTTTAATTTTTAACACTCAGGAAGTCATAACAGACTATTTAATGACTTTTCTGTACACTATTAGTGTGTCAACATGCACATGTAAATATAACACAAATATCAGAAAGCAGTTACGTAATTCCACACAGTCGTCAAGCACATTAATTATTATTAATAAATTGTACGGAATACATTGGATTTTGAGGGTTGTCACATTCTCCCCCTCCCGAAATTTAGCGCGTGGTTACTGAGGAAGCTAGTTAAGTTGCGTTGTTTTCCTGATTTTCCTGGGGTGTCACATGAACTTATTACATACATTGGGTTTTCATAATATGTTTCCGCTACTAAAATTACGTTTGGTTTGAACATCAATTGTATTGAGTTGGATTTGTATGAACTACTTTAATTATTATATGCTATGTTCAATACGATTGGTGGCTTGATCCTGGTCATGTCAAGCCTCCAAGCGGTAGTAATCCGCGGGTGGATTTTGGGGGTGTGACATCCAAGTGGTTTGGAAATTTGTTTGAAAAATGTTTTGTATGCTCCTAGTTTGACTAGGAACATTATTTCTGTTTCCCTTTTAAGACAATATGGATTTGATTTGAAGTTTGTGAACAATGAAATTTATGCTTTGATGAATGACATGTTCTACTTTAAAGCTACGCCTTCAAATGGTATTTATAAATTGGTTCATGATGATATATCATTTGATAATTCAATGTACCAAGCAAACACCAAGAAACTCAAAATGGATTTGAGTGAGACCTATCTTTGGCATTGTCGTCTTGGTCATATAAACAGAAATCGCATGCAAACACTTCATAAGAATGGTCTTTTGGAAACAAATGAAATTGGTTCATTTGATACATGCGAATCTTGTTTACAAGGTAAAATGACTAAGAAACCCTTTATTGGCACCAACCAAAGGGCAAAAGATTTATTAGGTATCATACATTCGGATGTATGTGGTCCTTTTAAGCCAATGACTAGGAATGGTGAAAGATACTTTGTAACTTTTACCGACGACTATAGTCGTTATGGTTATGTGTACTTGCTAAGACACAAAGATGAAGTTTTTGAAACATTCAAAATCTTCCAAAACGAAGTAGAGAATCAACTCACCAAGACAATCAAAGTTCTTCGTTCCGATAGAGGAGGTGAATACCTTAGTGATGCTTTTCAAGATCATCTTAGGAGTTGTGGGATCATCTCACAACTTACTCCACCTGGAACACCACAACATAATGGTGTGTCTGAGAGGAGGAATCGAACTCTATTAGATATGGTTTGATCTATGATGGCTAGAAGCACATTGCCTCTGTCATTTTGGGGTTACGCTTTGCTCTCCGCGGCTCGTATATTAAATATGGCCCCAACCAAGAAAGTGGATAAGACACCTTTTGAAATATGGCATGTAACGGTTCCATCATTATCATATTTGAAGGTATGGGGTTGTGATGCTTATGTGAAGGAATACACCCCAAATAAGTTAGAAGTACGATCCACTAAGTGTATCTTCGTAGGATATCCTAAAGACGATATAGGATATTACTTCTACGATCCAACAGAGAAAAAGATATTTGTTGCTCGAAAGGCTAAGTTCTTGGAAGATAAGTTCCTTATGGAAAGAACTAGTAGAACAGTGGAACTTGATGAGGATCAAGAACCACAAGCCGATACACGTTTGATTGATACTAGCACTCAACAATAGGTTGTTGAAGATGATCAAATGGTTGATCAACATACACAACACGTTCGCAGATCTGGTAGAATTAGTAATCCACCTGAAAGATATGGATTTTTTATGGATGGATGCTATGTGGTAGATTCAGATGAACCAACCACATACCATGATGCAATGTCGAAATCCGATTGCGACAAATGGCTTGAGGCTATGAACGTAGAGATGCAATCCATGTGTGACAACCAAGTTTGGGAATTGGTTGTGCCACCTCTTAACTCCAAAGTAGTTGGAAGTAAGTGGGTTTTCAAGAAGAAAACGGACATGCATGGTAACTTGGATACTTATAAAGCAAGACTTGTAGCAAAAGGTTTCACTCAAACTCAAGGGGTTGATTATGATGAGACCTTCTCGCCCGTGGCGATGCTAAAGTCGATTAGGATATTATTGTTGGACTCTGTATGCCCAAGACACATATTAAATTGATGTGGCTAGTACGTTATGATCCAAGTCGGGTCATACCCAATAACAAGCTAGACAAACACCTACAATATTTATTTATGATATGATCAAACAAATAAATATTAACACTTATAATATTTAGAAATTGGTTTTCTAAATAATTGCACTTCAGAAAACTAATAAATTATATGGATAATTTATTATGAGAGAGTATTTTATTTTGTTATTTAATGGGTTAAATAACAATGTAAAAGTAATGATTTGTTCCATAAAAGTCTTATATATATGTAATGTTATATTTTATAAAGGTTGTAAAATATAAACAAGACTTAAAAATAACAGGGAAAATTTTTCATTGGGTGAAAAGGGTGGCCCTATGGCCGGCCCCATGGTCTTCCCAAGGAGGGTTTTACCCACTTATTTTACATGCAAAATGTCATAAAAGGAAGGCCCTTGATTGGATAAAAGTTGCAACAACTCTCTCACATCTTTAAATACACTTTCTCTATTATTATGAAGTTGAAAGAACACAAGAGATCTCTCTAATTTTTCCTCAAAATTTCGGCCAAGGTGGTCATCCAAGAGAGTTTTTCAAGTGCAAATCCTAGCCATCTCAAGGTGTTTGTTGGGGCTTTCGGGTATACTAGCTTGAGGCTTTCTCGTTTGGAAGCTACCATTCAAGATTCATCATCTTCCATCTCCTTGCTCCAAAGAAAGGTTGAATTCTCAAACACCCTATGGTTGTATTTTGATAGCATGCATGTCATATATGGATTCGGTTATTGAGTTTTGCATTTAAAATGGTTTTAAATCTTTTTTTTTTTTTTTTGGGTAAAGGGTTACCCCGGTGAATTTTATAAATCAACAATAAGAACAAAAGTGTGGCAGAAGTACCACACCCAAACTAGTGTCGGCATACCAACACTAGACACAAACATCCCAAAAAAACACGAGCAGGCACACAGGCCACAACCAAAAACGAAAACAAACACAACCAAACTACACAAACCGACTACCAACAAAAATCAACTACTCTAGTCGGGTTCAAACTCCAAGTTGTTGTCAGGAATCTTCCATTTATCCACCAAGCTCTGGTTCTCAAATCGCCGTTTGAACTTAAGAGACAAAAGCCGTAATCGGACCGTAGTAAGAACATCATGAGCCACCACCATAGCCGACCGATGGTTCCTTGAAAACAAGCGGCTGTTACGTTCTTGCCAAATGAAGTAGGATGCAGCCGCAACAACCAACCTACTAATCACATTATCAGGTTTTTGTAGGGACGAGTTATGATACATCCAAGCCATGATATCACTCCAATCGCCATTAACCTCCCCCATATTAGTGAAGCTCCTAACTTTGTTCCAAACCTGCATAGCAAAAGGGCATTCAAAGAATAGATGGTCTCTCGAATCCCTGTCATAGAAGCATAAAGGACAGCACATAAGGTTCAAATTTGTTTCACTTCCCGCTTCCCAAACCGAGAGCCGATCCTGCGTCTTCAATCTATTCTGGATAACAAGCCATATATGAAACGCATGCCTAGGAATGCATTGTTTATACCATACCATATTCCCCCATTGCACTTTAACTGCATGATTCCGAATAATATTCCACACCTCCCAAGAAGAAAATGGTCGATTATTACCTTCCAAGTCTTTCAAAACCAATCGATCACGAGAATTACTAGATAAAGTAGGCGCCACTATATTAATTAGGACCGGAAACAGGTTATACCAGGCAATCGGCCAGTTCCACTGACCTTCATGAGACACCAGCTCAGCTAACGAAGACTGCAAAGTGAAACCTGCATTAGCTATACGCCTAGGAGAAATAAACGCTCGAAGAGGGCCAATGTTGCACCAAGTGTCACTCCAAGCATTTGTATCAGCACCATTCCCAATAGATTTCCATATAAAGGGACGAATAAGACTCCTGCTCGCAAGAAGTTTCCTCCAACCCCATGTCATACGACCTCTACTAGGGATTTCCCAGAAACTGCGCCCCTTAAGCTTATAAGAATGGATCCAACGAACCCATAAAGAGTTCCGATTAGATAGAATGCTCCAAACATGAGAAGATAAAAGGGCTTTATTAACAGCCGCTAAGCTACGGATACCCAATCCACCCTCATCCTTCGGAAGACAAACCACCTTCCATGCAACCTTAGGCTTCACGGTCTTATGGTAGTTGCCAGACCATAGAAAATCACGCATACGCTTTTCTAGATCCGTAACTATTTTTACAGGTAATAAGAATACCGTAGCCCAATAAATATGCATCGACGAAAGGACCGAATTAACAAGCTGTAATCTACCTGCAAAGGATAGAGATTTGGTCGTCCAGTTATCAATCTTCTTTTCCATTTTCTCAACCAGCACTTTACAATCCTTATACGAGAGCTTAGATGAAATTAGAGGAACTCCTAAGTACCGGACCGGAAGCGCACCCTCTTGGAAAGGCATAATTCTCAGGATATCTCTTTTGATATTTTGAGGAACATTACCAAAAAATGCCGTGCTCTTCATCATATTGGGGATAAGACCAGACACCCTGGAGAACCGATTAAGGGCATCTTTGATAATCTTAGTCGACACAACATCCGCATTTACAAAGATGAACAAATCATCCGCAAATGTAACATTAATGATCTTCTGTTTTTTGCAATTGATGTGGTATCTGAAAGCATCACTAGAGGCCGCAGCATTGTGTAATAACAGCGAGAGAACCTCCATAACCAAGGTAAACAAATAAGGCGAAATTGGGTCCCCTTGCCTCAAACCCCTTTTGCCCTTGAAATACCCGTGCAAATTACCATTAATGCTAAGAGAGTAAGAAACATTGCTAACACATGTCATGATCCAACTAACCATTTTTGGGGGGAAACCAAACCCACATAATATATCCTCCAGAAAAGACCAGCTGACTGTATCGTATGCCTTTTGAATATCGATCTTAAAAGAACATCTAGGAGGCCCGACACTCAAGTGATAATTATGCATAAGTTCCTGGGTAAGAAGGATATTATCAGATATCTTTCTACCCGGAACAAAAGCAGACTGACTAATATTCACCAAAGAATCCAAGCTACCTTTTATTCTATCCGTGATTATTTTGCTGATACACTTATATAGCACATTGCAACATGAGATCGGCCGATAGTCCGTGACCGAGTTTGGAGTAGAAACTTTAGGCACCAACGCTAAAATGGTATGATTAATTTGTTGAAGCAGCTTCCCATTATTAAAGAAGTCCAAAATAGCTTTTGTTACCTCATCCCCAACAATTTCCCAAGAGTTCTTAAAGAACGCCGACGTGTAACCATCAGGGCCTGGAGCCTTGTTTTCACCTATAGAGAACATTGCACTTTTAACCTCCTCCCGAGTAACCTGACGGATCATAAACGCAGCAACATTCGAATCCAGAGTGTTACTAAACAAGCCATTGTCATCTAATTTTTCCACCTTATGCTCCTTACCCAAAAACTCAGAATAGTGATCAACCAAAACTGCATAAACTTCGTCCCCCATGAACTGATTACCATTTGAATCTCTTATTTGGTGGATCCTATTACAAGCATTCCGAGATTTCACGCAGTTGTGAAAAAATTTTGTATTAGAGTCACCTGCCGCTAACCACTCAGCCTTAGCTTTTTGTTTGAGAAAACACTCTTCATCATAAGAAGCTGAACGGAATTCTTTAAGGCGCAAAGACTCTTCCTCTCTTAGGCCAACATCAAAGGGATTAACATCTATAGCCTTTTGGACCTCATCCAGCTTCAACCGCAGCATATTGACCCTCTCGTGTAAATTACCTTGCATATATAGAAGCCGTCGAAGAGGAGACTTCAAAGAGGTGAGTTTCTTCACCACCGAGAACATGGTAACGCCTTTAACTTCCTGACTCCACACTTTCAATACACATTGGCTGAACCCCTCCTTGGTTGCTAAAAAATTAGCAAACTTAAAAGGCTTAGGCCGAGTATGTTTAACGCTGGAGAGGAAGAGAATTGTAAAGTAACATGTTTTAAATCCTTCTTCCGCTGCGTTTTAATTTTATTCGGATAAAATTACTTTGATAAACATGTGAAAAACCCAACAATTATTTGCCATAGCTGCATATTATGACTATGAGATTTGTCAAATGGATGTCAAAACGGCTTTCCTCAATGGATATCTTGATGAAGATGTCTATATGGTTCAGCCTGAAGGTTTTGTCGATCCAAAACATCCAAACAAAGTGTGCAAGTTAAAGAAATAAATCTATGGATTAAACAAGCATCGAGAAGTTGGATTCACCGTTTTGATGAAGAAATTAGGAATTTTGGGTTCATCAAGAATGGAGATGAAGCTTGTGTGTATAAGAAAGCTCACGGAGCACTGTCACTTTCTTAGTATTGTGTGTCGATGACATTCTACTATTTGGAAATGACATTCCAACCATGGAAGGTGTAAAAGCACGGCTTGGAAGATGTTTTTCCATTAAAGATCTTGGAGAAGCTGCCTATATTTTGGGAATAAAGATCTATAGGGATAGATCAAGGCGCTTGATCGGTTTAAACCAAAGTGCATACATTGACAAAGTCTTGAAAGGTTCAAGATGGAGAACTCTAAGAAAGGTTTGGTACCTATTCAAAAGGGGACGATATTGAATGTAACTCAATGTCCAAGCTCAAAGGATGAGCAAGAAAGAATGAAAGGAATCCCATATACGTTTGCTATAGGATCCATAATGTATGCAATGATATGCACTAGACCGGACGTGTCATGCGCTTTAAGCATGACAAGTAGATACCAGCAAAATCCAGGTAACAGTCATTGGATAGCTGTTAAGAGCATATTGAAATACCTTAGGAGGACTAAGGATATGTTTCTAATATATGGATCTGGTGAAGAGGAACTCGTTGTAAAGGGTTACACGGATGCGAGTTTCCAAACTGATCGAGATGGTTCTCGATCACAATCTGGGTATGTCTTCATTTTGAATGGAGCTGCAGTCTCATGGAAGAGCTCGAAGCAAGATGTTGTAGCATTGTCCACTATAGAATTAGAATACATCGCCACTTCATTGGCAGCACAAGAAGCTGCGTGGTTAAAGAAGTTCATTGCCGACCTAGGGTAGTCCCTACCATTCAAGACCCCCTAGAGATCTTTTGTGATAATGAAGGTGCGATTGCTCAAATCAAGGAACCTCGTGCACATCAAAAGACTAGGCACATTGAGCGGAGATTCAACTACATAAGGGATGAAGTTGAAAAGGGAAAGATATGTATTCGCAAAGTTCACACCGATCAAAACATTGCGGATCCACTCACGAAGCTCCTTGAACGGCCAAAACATGAGGGTCATACTTGTGCCTTAGGACTTCGATATTCTAGTTGTGACAATCCGAACTTTTAAGGTTAGCGAAGCCTAATTCCATGATCGTTTAACTAGCGTTGTTACGCTTAATCACGGGCACGTCATATTAAATTATTTGAATCATGATTGATAGTTATTGTTTGTGCAAGAATTAATTTATTGAAAACCTGTATTTGTTTTTCCTTGGCTCAAATCTTTAGAGCCCAAATCAAAAATAAAATAGAACTCAAGTGGGTTCGGCCCACTTGTTCCGAATATACACAGGTTTGTGTATGATCCTCATATAACTCTCATAATCACATTAAAACAAAACCCTACTGCTCTATCCTCTCTCTGTTTGACGGCAACCACATCTCGGTTAGTTTTCACTATTGTTTAATCGTTACATGACTCCTTGGTAGATCAATACATATTCGTATACATGAATCTGATTGAGGAAAGTTCTGTGAATTGTGGAATACATGTTCGTATATATATTGAATATGATCTTGTATTGTTGTTAAGAACATAATAATGATTACGTCATTTGATTTAAATGGATAGCCAACTGTAATATGTTTACCGATATATCTTAGCACGATGATGATGATTTAGTCGACGTGTGAAACAGTAGGATATTAGGATTGATTAATAAATGTTAGTAATGATCCGATGATAATACTGCTATATGTTTGTTGTTACGTGTGTTGATCAGGATAGAGTATGTTTCTGGGTTAACAATCGATGATGAAATTGCTGGTATATGATTAGGGTTCTGCGTTCTGTAACTGATGAGGATGATCATGTACCTGGGGAACCCTCAGTGAGGAAGGTTAAGGTTCCTCATGAGGAAGGTTAAGGTTCTTCAGCGAGGAAGGTTAAGGTTCCTCATAAGTGCTTAAAGTTCCTCGCAAAGTTTATAAGTAACAGTAGTTAGTATGTTAACTCCGTTAGTGTGATAACTCAGTTAATATGTTAACTACGTTAGAGTGATAACTCTGTTAAGTATGTTAACTCTATTATGCATATTAAGAATGTAAACCCAGTTAGTTTATTAACTGTGTTAAGCTTATTTACTCTGTTAATTTTATTAACTCTGTTAAATTTTGTATGCCACTCTGTTAAGTATATAACTCTATTAGTTTGTTAACGCTGTTAGTTAACTAACACTGTTAGCTTATTATTCCTGATATATATGTTAATCCTGTTAAGTTTGTTAACCTTGTCAAGTATGTTAAAGAATAACCATGTTAGTATAAACTGTGAAGGACATTTGTGTGGGACATGAATTGCATGGAAATGATTAACTGCTTACCTGATGCATGATGTTAACTGCCAAACACAATTTGTGACGTAGATTGCATGTGAATCGTTACGAACTTAAACTGAGTATGTATACGTGCATCCCATAGGACTTGACTGATTACTGTGAGCACATAGTTTAGCATACCGAGCAAACCAAGGGGAGTTCACACTCTTACCAAGGCATGGGATGAAATGTTTACTCGTACTTTCATTATTACTGGAACATGTACCACTGTCCTCGTTAGGGAAAGGATACCTATAGATACGACTAGACTAGTAAAACACGGGAAGCCCCCACTAATCTTCGCACAGATGTCTGTGAGACCGCGATAAAAATACTATTCTTCGCACACATGTCTGTGAGACCGCGATACAAATACTAATCTTCGCAAACATGTCTGGGAGACCGCGATACAAATACAAATACAACTAGTCTAGGATACATGGGAAACCCCCACTAATCTTCGCAAACATGTCTGGTAGACCGCGATACGAATTAATATGATACACGGTTTACAAAACGAACTTATGGCTTACGAAACGAATACTATAACTAAACAACCAACTGTGAACTCGCTCAACTTTGTTGTTGACTCGTTGTTACATGCCTTGCAGGTCGTTAGGTACTCATGGAGCTTGCACGGGGAGGCACAGTTGTTGTGGGACATGGACAGTGGATGCCATGTTAAAACATTATAACACTTTGAACTTATTACTTATGTTTGGGTTTTCATAATTATGCTTCCGCTAAACACTTACTATGTTTTTGTTTGAACACCTTTCATATTGTTTGGTTGAATTACATTTACTACTTACATTGTTCAATATGATTGGTGGCTTGATCCTGGTCATGTCACGCCTCCAAGCGGTGGTACTCCGTGTGTGGAATTTGGGGGCGTGACACTAGTGATTGGATTTGATCTATTTTGTATTTGGATATTGGAACAATTGTTATTTTTACTCTTTTATGGTATTTTGAGTTATGTTCCATTTTAGCATGTTTAAATCCATGAATAAATTAATTATTCTAAATGTCCATGGTCGATCATACTTGTGGGAACAAATATAAATGTAAGACAACTTGGATTGGTGGATATTCATTAGGTATGAATATAGAGCAAAGTGTTGCTGCCAAAGTTCATAGATATTTGTGGGGTGCAAATATTGGACTGACCCGCTCTCAAATGTTACTACATGGAATCATTTGTGATTGATCATAAGTAAATTTGAGCAAAGGCGAATATCATAGTATCCTCTGACCTGAGATACATACTGGGTCTTGATATTCACCGAATATTATACCTTGACTTAGTTCTTCGTTGTCTGTAATAAGACAGTACATAAGGCTAACCTCAGGTGTGGTACGTGGTAATTGTGAGAGGCGTATGTAGTCAAGAAGGGATTTGTTCCTCTTATTCGTTGAGAGTAAGATGTCTAAGGCCTGCAAAAGTTAAATCAACAGAGAATGATCACACTATGTCTCTGGATTTGACATGACATCTGCAACAATGGGATAAATGATAGATTCACCTAAATCATGTTCAAGTAAGGGACTTGAAGGGGATGATGTTATTGAATGGCACTTCGTCATACGTACTAGGGGTAGTAAACCGTTGTTAGGCGTCATTTACTTCTTGCACCAATCTTCTATGTATCTTGTGCAAGTGGGAGATTGTTGGACTCTGTATGCCCAAGACACATACTAAATTGATGCGGCTAGTACGTTATGATCCAAGTCGGGTCATACCCAATAACAAGCTAGACAAACACCTATAATTTTTATTTATGATATGATCAAACTAATAAATATTAACACTTAGAATATTTAGAAATCGGTTTTCTAAATAACTGCATTTGACAAACTAATAAATTATATGGACAATTTATTTTGAGAGAATATTTTATGTTGTTATTTAATGGGTTAAACAACATAATAAAAGTAGTATAAGTATTATAACATGTGATGTTATAATTTTATAAAAGTTATAAAATTATATATGACTTAGATTATTATTATTAAAGAAATTTTGAAAGAGTAAACATGGGAAAACAGGTAACCCTAATGCTCTCTCTCCTATAGGCGATTTCTTTTGTTCTTCATGAATCCTATGTTTTTCTTCGTGATCTTGTGCATAACAGTCTGTGATTAGAGTTTTGATCATTCGAAACTCTATAACGAACTCGTTAGCACTAGGGACCGATCCTGAACTAGGGTTTTTTTCCTTGTTTTTCTTATAATCGCTGCTCTAGTGTTGATTCAAGAACCCTGATTTATTAAACTGGAAGTCACTGATTGCGGTTAACTGAGATTAATTTAGCTAGATTGGTGCTCAGGTTTAATCGATTAAGGGATCAGGTTTCAAGCTAGGGTTTATAGGATTAGGGTTTTCTTCTGTTTGTTGCCGTCGGGTTTTACTAGGGTTTTTTCGTGCATGGTTGTTTGTCGACTTGCATAATGGAGAGAGGAGATAATTCGTGTCCGTATGATTGTTTCAAACCTGCTGCTAGTGAGACGGGGAATGAGGAATGTGATTCAACACCTGGTACGGCTCCTGTGCGTGGCATCGGATTACGTGTGACTAATATTGAAGGGAATCCTCTTATGCCAAGAAGAGGTCTTTACTCCACGAATAACCCATCTGTACTAGATGGATTAGCGGCTATCTCTACGCCTGTAAACATGGATTTTATGGGTGGAAATACTGGTCTTCATGCAAACCCTAACTCTGGAAAGATGTCTTCAGAGGGAGAGGCTAGTGGGTCGGCCAAACCGTTGTCTTTTGCCAAAGTCGTTCAAGTTCAAAAGGAGGGACCAAAAATCAACTTTAGGCAGATGGTTGCTAAGGATACGATGGAGGGAGTGGATGTTGTCATTCCTGTGTCTTCGGTTAAACAGGTGAATGATAGGTTTGAAAATACGCTATATGGATATTTTTTGGGTAAACGTCTAGCTTTTCCAGTAATTGATTACTTTGTTAAGAACAACTGGGCGAAATATGGGTTGGATAGGATGATGATGAATGCGAGAGGGTTCTTCTTTTTCAAGTTTAATACGAAAAAGGGTATGGAACAACTGATGGAGGATGGACCGTGGATGATTAGGAATATTCCTATTATCCTCAAAGAATGGACTCCGTCGGCCACGTTAATGAAAGAGGAAATAACTGATATACCAGTCTGGGTGAAAATGCATGATGTACCGCTTTCGGCGTTTACTAAGGACGGATTGAGTCTGCTAGCATCAAAGATAGGAGTGCCGAAAATGGTTGATTCGTATACGGCATCGATGTGTGCTGAATCCTGGGGTCGTAGCAGTTTTGCACGGGCTCTCATTGAAGTTAATGCTGGTTTGGACTTAAAACGAACTGTTGTGGTTGCTGTTCCGTCGATGGATGGTAATGGATTTTCGAAAGCAGAGGTTAAGGTGGAGTATGACTGGGAGCCTTTAAGATGCCCACATTGTTGTGTTTTCGGACATGATTCTAATTCATGCCCAAAGAGTACGAAACCGACTACTAATGATGAAGCTCATAAGAAGAATGATGAATTTCAAGATGTGCAAAGTAAAAATAAAAAGGGTGGTCGGTCGAATTATCAGGTTAAAGTCCAGAAGCAGAAGTTGGTTTATAAACCGGTGGTGAATAACAAATCTGAAGGACAGAGGCCTTCTACTTCTCGTGTAGCTTTCTCCAATCAGTTTGACGTTCTTAATGAGCCGGTGGCAAATAATTCGAAGCTGAATAAGGGGGATGATGTAACGAAGAAGAAGGAGAAGCGGCCAGTGGTCAATTCTGATCGAGATGAGGAAATTATTGATGAAGGGGTGGCTGTTGATGAGTTACTTGCTGAAATCCCAGCGTTTTTGGATAAGAAGGTGGATGGTAAAAATTATGAGGGTGCAAGCACACCCGGTCAAGCGGGTATCCATGAGTAGCCTTGCTGCTTGGAACATTAGGGGCTTGAACCGGCCTCTCAAACAAAAAGAGGTTCGACAAGTAGTTACTGATAATCATTTACAGGTGTGTGCGATAATGGAAACCCATGTTGATGCGTCCAATGTCTCGGATGTTTGTAAGAAAGTATGTAGGTCATGGAGCTGGACGACTAACTCTGGTTGCTGTACTAAAGGGACGCGTATTATGATAGGATGGGATGCAATTTGGTTGATGTTATGGTTTTGTCGCAAACGGATCAGGTTATTCATACCCAGATTGTGTTTAAGATAGACCATAAAACGTTATTCTGTTCGTTTGTTTATGCTGATAACCATTACAAGAATCGTCGGATTTTGTGGAGTAATTTGTCTCTTCATTATTCCTTTATGAAAGATAATCCGTGGGTTATAATGGGTGATTTTAATTCTGCTTTGTACTTGGAGGATTCTTTGACCGGTTCATCTATGGGCAGTAGTGGAATGAGGGATTTTAAGGATTGCGTGAATAATATTGAAGTGTTTGATATTAATAGCTCAGGGTTGCATTATACGTGGTCGAATAAACAACGAAATCATAGGGCTGTCTTTAAAAAGATTGACCGTATTCTTGGGAATACTCCATTCATTGATGCGTTTCCTTCGGCTGCGGCTTCTTTCCACCCTTACCGTATATCAGATCACTCTCCATGTATTTTGGTGTTACCGAATGTGACGAGGGATAAACCTAAACCTTTTAAATTTGTGAATCTATTGGCGGACAAGGAGGGTTTTTTAGATGAAGTTAGTCAGGTTTGGGGCTCGGATGTTCAGGGGGTCCGGATGTTCCAGGTGGTTATGAAACTTAAAGCGTTGAAAAATCCGTTACGGAAACTGCTTCATAAACAAGGGAATATTCATGAAAAAGTGAAGGTGGCTAGGCAGTGTCTGGATGAATGTCAACGGACTATGGATGCTAATCCATTGAGTACAAGTCTTTCGGATGAGCATGCTCGGTTGCTTAAAGAGTACATGTCGGCGGTCAAAGATGAAGCTTTGTTCTTACAACAAAAATCTAAGGTTGATTGGCTGGCCTTGGGTGATATGAATACCAAATACTTTCACAATGTTGTTAAGGCTAAGAATCATCGGAGCAGGATTTTCTCTATTAGGCATGCTAATGGTAATCTTCTTGAAGGGGGTATGGTGCCGCAAGCTTTCGTGGATTATTACTCAAAATTCTTTGGAGGTGTCGGTAATATTAATATAGATCCTTCTCCAGATCTATTTACTAATGTTTTGCCTAATGAGAAAGCTTTAAGCATGGTTCGAGATATCACGAATGATGAGATAAAGAAGGTCATGTTTTCTATAGCCGGAAATAAAGCCCCTGGGCCGGACGGGTACACTTCAATCTTCTTTAAAAGAGCTTGGCACATTGTTGGGGGTGATGTTTGTAGGGCGATAAAGGATTTCTTTCTTAAAGGTAAACTGCTTCAGCAACTTAACCATACAATCATCTCGCTGATTCCTAAAGTTAGTACCCCGTTGTTAATTACTGATTATCGTCCGATTTCGTGTTGTAACACGATTTACAAATGCATTAGCAAGATTATATCGAATCGGATTAAGGAGGGGTTGGCTGATATTGTGAGCATTAATCAGTCCGCGTTTGTGCCTGGGCGAAGGATTTCTGACAACATCTTACTGACCCAAGAGCTTATGCATAACTATCACCGTAGCTTATGCTTAGTTCGTCACTTTTAGTTTAGTGCTTGTTTAGAGTTGTAAGTCAAGCGGTCTAAACCACCGCTTAGACTTTCGAACTCGATCCGTTTGGTCGATCATTAGGATCCGACCAAGCATGTTTAGTGACCATAGTTGCATAGGGAATAACCTTCCGAGGTTATACCTTATGGTCACCTAGTTTAAGTAGTTGTATGATAGGTAGTTTATATGCCTTAGGTAAATTACCAAAACGCCCTTTTCATGCATAATTGGACTTTAAGCATATGAAACCTAACTTTTGTCACCTAAACTGATTATGCAACCTACTTAAACATGTTTAGGCATATAATACTTGTCATAGGACTAGTTAGACGTCTCGAACGCACTTTTGCGCGCACGACACGTTAAAGTAGCGTAAGCTACCTTAATGGGTCGTATCGGGTCGAAAGCACTTAGGTTAGGTTTCAATTTAGGATGTAGGTTTTGTTAAACCATATCACATGAGTCCCAACACTCATTTGGTTTACCAGACCTCAGTCTGTCCGATCGTCCGATTTAGGCGTCTATTGTTTGACTAGTGATTCGTTTATTAGGTGCTGATTGAGTTTCCTTGGTTTGATTGAGCTTGTTGTGTTCTTTAAATTGAGGATACTTTGCACTTCAATGTGAGTACATAGTTCCTCTA
This sequence comes from Helianthus annuus, assembly GCF_002127325.2. Lineage (NCBI taxonomy): Eukaryota > Viridiplantae > Streptophyta > Magnoliopsida > Asterales > Asteraceae > Helianthus > Helianthus annuus. The sequence continues at coordinate 76,906,941 of NC_035441.2, forward strand.
TTTTACTGTTTTCGATTGTTTTGGGGTGATTCATATGTTAATCATACAATTATTGCTCTTGTCCCGAAAGTGCCTACTCCGAATACAGTGGTTGACTACCGTCCGATTTCGTGCTGCAATGTGATTTATAAATGCATTAGTAAAATATTAACGGATAGAATTAAAGGTAGTTTGGATGTGCTTGTTGATATTAACCAATCGGCGTTTGTGCCAGGTAGAAAGATATCCGACAATATCTTACTAACTCAGGAGTTGATGCACAATTATCACCTAAGGACTGGCCCTTCGAGGTGTGCATTCAAGATTGACATACAAAAAGCGTACGATAGGGTTAGCTGGTCTTTCTTAGAAAGTATTCTTCGTGCATTCGGGTTTCATCATAAGATGGTGGATTGGATCATGGTTTGTGTTACCACGGTGTCTTATTCGTTAAGCATTAATGGTAACCTTTATGGTTTTTTCAAAGGTAAAAGAGGGTTGCGGCAGGGGGATCCAATATCGCCTTATCTTTTCACATTGGTAATGGAGGTCTTATCGTTATTACTCAAAGATGCAGCCACCAAAAGTAATGCTTTCAGATACCATCTTCATTGCAAAAAACAAAAGATTATAAATGTCTCGTTTGCGGATGATTTGTTTATGTTTGCAAATGGTGATTTAACTTCGGTTAAGGTGTTAAGAGATGCGCTCCAGAATTTTACGAAGCTGTCGGGTCTTGTTCCTAGTATGCCAAAGAGTACGGTTTATTTTGGGAATGTTCCGCAGTCGATCAAACAGGACATTCTTCACATTATGCCATTTAAAGAGGGTACGCTTCCTATTCGTTATTTGGGGGTTCCTTTAATATCAACTAAACTCTCCTACAAGGATTGCAAAATCTTAGTCGAGAAAATGGAGAAAAAGATTGATAACTGGATGACGAGATCGTTGTCATTTGCAGGTCGGTTACAACTGGTTAACTCGGTTCTTTCAGCAATGCATATCTATTGGGCTACAGTCTTCCTCTTGCCAGCTAAATTGGTGAGTGATCTTGAAAGGCGTATGCGTGCTTTCTTATGGACTGGCAAGTATCAGCAGAATGTTAAACCTAAGGTTGCTTGGAAGATAGTTTGTCTTCCAAAAAATGAGGGTGGGCTGGGCGTTCGGTGCATTGCGGATGTCAATAAAGCTCTTGTATCGTCTCATATTTGGAGTGTATTGACCAACAGGAAGTCGCTGTGGGTCCAATGGGTTCACATCTATAAACTGAAGGGTAGAAGCTTTTGGGAACTTCCCTGTAGGGGTAGTATGACATGGGGTTAGAGGAAGATTCTAGCGCTACGCGACTTACTTCGGCCTTATATGTGGAAGTCTATTGGAAGTGGCAATAACACGAATGTATGGAGTGACACTTGGTGCACTGCTTGTCCGATCCGTGCTTATGTTAGACCGAGAACAATAGCCAATGCAGGTTTTAACTTGCAAAATACTGTGGCTGAGCTGGTGGATTCTAACGGCCATTGGCGGTGGCCGATTGCTTGGTTTGACTTGTTCCCTGTTTTAATCAACATACAAGCTCCGGTTCTTTATGATGCTCAAGATCGGTTGGTCTGGATTAACTATGAAGGAAAAGCAGTTCATTTTTCTTCGTGGGAGGTATGGAATACTATTCGGCATCGGGAGAATATAGTTGATTGGTTTAATATGGTTTGGTTTAAACAGTGTATCCCGAGACACTCTTTTAACTTGTGGTTGGTAATTAGAAACAAGCTTAAAACCCAAGATAGATTGACCGTTTGGGAGGCGGGAAGTGCTACAAACTTGAACCTTATGTGTTGCCCCTTGTGTAACCATGGTAAGGACTCGAGGGACCATTTGTTCTTCGAATGCTTATACTCTTCGGAGGTTTGGGATAGTATCAAGGATATGGCTGGAATGGGTGATGTAAATGGCCAATGGAATGACATAATGCAATGGATGAATGTAAATTCGAATATGCAACAACCGGCCAATGTTACTAGTAGACTTGTGGTCTCGGCAGCCTCCTACTTTGTATGGCAAGAAAGGAATGCTAGGCTTTTCTCTCGGCACCAGCGTTCAGCGATGATATTGGCTCAGGAGATCATTAATATAGTTCACATGCGCCTCATGAATCTAAAGTTCAAGTTGGGATTTGTGAGCAGAAGTTTTCTCGAGAAGTGGAAGATTCCGACTAGGAATTTGATCGTTGATCCTGGCTAGATAGGCCCTTTGTGTAGTTTTTTGGTTGGGCCGGGTTAGTGGCTTGGGTAGTGTTTTTTTGGTTGGTCGTTTGTTGGTTGTTTTTTTGTTTTTCGGTTGTTTTGTTTTCCTAGTCTTGGTATGCCAAGTCTAGCGGGTGTGTAACATTTCAGTTGCACTTATGTGCTTTATTTGTTGATATAAAATTTACCGGGGTAACCCTTTACCCAAAAAAAAAAAAACGATTTCGAGGTTAAAACGATGGTTTCAAAAACGATATAAATGGTTTATATTAAACTAATAATGATTTCGATAAAGTGAACGAAACTTGTTGGTTGTAGTTACATAACGAATGACATTCATTAATTTTGGCCGAACCGACCGGTATTAGGTTATGGTACCATAGGATCTGAAAAATCCCGTTATCTGACTACACCCATGGTTATGTGTGGGGGGTTATGTAGGTAACGACCGAATATGATGATTGTTAACTTACCCTTTGGTGGTTTGTTAATACGAGAAACGAGATAGACGAGTCACGAAGGTTTGAATGTTATTAGCAAGACGACCATAAGTAGTTTCACAATTAAAACGAATACGATTTTGAGACGAGTTAAACGATTTGAGACGACTTAAACGAGATAAACGATTTGGTTAAACGATTGGTTTTGGGTAGTGATTAGATAATAGGACGGGTGTAGCATGATAAAAGCATGGTAGATATGTTGTTGGTACATCTTATATATAAGTGCTTTTATCATATTATATTCCATGTCATTATTTAGTTCACTTAGAAAACGATTTTGAAACGATGTCACACAACGAGGTTTTCGAAATGATATAAACCATACGAGTTTTATTAACGAGTTTTTTACGAAATGTTTACGAGTTGGTTTACTAGAACAAACGTTTTGGAGTTAAGAATCATGGCTATGAGATTTATAAACTATAACCAATTTGATTTGAGTTGGTTAATTATGTTGTAATACACTTTCCAAAACGAGGTTTGTACTTTTGACTCTTGTAGTCTAATAAGGTACTGCAACATATAAACGAGCCATGAATTCGATACTCTCCTAAAACCTATGTACTCGCCAACATTTTTTTGCTGACTTTATTCTTACATATGTTTCAGGTGGTGTTGCATGATGTTGATTGCTAGGGAGCTTGAGTCACTTAGGATCTGGACGAGGCCTTAGTGACTTAAAAACAGTTATAAACGATGTGTAGTTGTTTGTTTTGGTTTAAAGACAATATACATTACATAATAAATCAATAAAACGAAACATTTGTATCCATGGTTGTGAAACGATGATTCTATTACAACACTCCCCGACGTTTCCGCCACGGTTTGTTGTTTTAACATGGTCGGGGTGTCACAGTTATAGATCAAGTTCTACCTAGCTTGGAACCTTTGTAAGCTTCTTTCGTTCTTTTATTGCTTTTAAAGCATGAAAGTCAAACAGTGTTTGACTTTCTTCTTTGGCCAGTCTTTGGTCAACACAAAGTTCATTTGAACTTTGCAACGTGAGCATAATCACGATGGTTATAGTCCCATGTGACTATACCTACTGATTACCACCTTGATTAGGCGTAGTGACGAGTCGTAGTTTCGGTCAAAATGCGTATTTATGCGTATTTTGCAACCAAACTACTCTTGGGTGTCAAAACCCTTTGTTTTGATATCAAAATTGGTTTTCTAACTTAGGTAAACATGTTTTAACATGTTTAGCTCGTCAGTTTTAGACTAGTGCTTATATAGGGTCGTAAGATAAGCGGTCTAAACAACCGCTTAGACTTTCGAACTCGACCCGTTTGGTCGATCGTTAGGATCCTACCAAGCATATTATGTGACCATAGTTGTATAGGGAATAACCTTCCGAGGATATACCTTATGGTCACTTAGTTTATTTAGTTGTATGATAGGTTGTTTATATGCCTTAGGTAAAATGACCAAAATGCCCTTTTCATGCATAATTGGTATTTAAGCATATGTAACTTAAAATTTTGTCACTTAACTGATTATGCAACATATTTAAACATGTTTAGGCATATAATAATTGTCATAGGACTAGTTAGGCGTTCCGAACGCGTTTTACGCGAACGACACTGTCACACCCCCAAAAATACCACAAGCGGAAACTCCCGCGAGGCGTGTGACGTACCAGGATCTAGCCACCAATCACATTGAACTTATAAAGATATTTCAAATAATGCTTTCATTTATCAAAATAAGTGTTACAATACAAGATCTATTATCCAGCGGAAGCTTATTACATTTTGTCATGAGTTTCATTAAGCAAGTGTATAAAAACCATCAGACTTGTCTTGTGATTCCTTGCAACTCGACCCATGATCACTCCAGCATCCCAGACAGCAAGTTCCAACAACATGTACCTAAGGCCTGCAAGCATGCAGAAATATGTGTATCAAACAACGCTGGTGAGTTCACAGTTTTGTTAATCCGTTCGTTACCGATTACCGATTCATGTTATGTTATGCTGTGTTTTGTTGATAATAACTCGATACTGCAGACGGCCCTTTTTGCCCTTCCCCAATACTCTATCAAACATTGGTCATGATTTAAAGTTATTAGTTCACGCCCGTCCTATCCAGGTACGTCGTGAGGGTACCAAACCTAATAGCGCTATCAACTAATAACCCCGTTGCCCTACAAGCAACAACCCGGTAGTATGATGGGACTTAAGTGATAGAAGTGAGTGTATTATCCAACATAAACATTTACTGAAAACAGATGCATATCCCCTGCAAGGATAGCGTTTGTGAAATCCGCCTCACATCCCCTATAAGGATGTGGGTAATTGAAAACCGCCTCATATCCCCTACAAGGATATGGGTTTACGAAAAGCCGTTTACAAGTTTTGTTAGTTTGATTGTCCCCACCGGACGCATGCTTGTTTTGAGAGAAGTGAACTCACCTCGGTTTGCTCGGTAAGACTAGCTACTTGTTCATACAGAATCAGTCAAAGCCGAATATGTATAATGTGCCGACTGAACGAAAGAGATGGTATCGCACAAAGTGTCACACCCCTTTCTAAGGGGGAAGCACGAGGTGTGATCATGAAAGGTTTTCATTTCATACGATTGGTAAACATACTACATGCTCATAAAAATAACTTCAAACACCATTACATAACAGAAAACATAGTTAAGTGTTTACGTCACGAAACAATATTGTCTGAAAGTTTACAACTTTGTTTAAGACAAACATAAACGACATCCAGTGTGTATCATAAGATTCCTTTATGCATGTAGGAAATAAATCTTGAAAAGGGCGACCACACATAGGGCTCTGGGCGAAAACGGCGACCAAGAAACCCTAGGAGAATTATTTCAATCCTGGTCTCAATTGATCTTCGGTTAGTGTCTACGAATCAGATTTCTACTTGTTCACAGGCGCTAATCAATCAAAATCATATTAGGGTTTCGTCAGATCTGTTATCTGTTTGAAGGCCGATAATCTGAATTAGGGTTTCTGTCGGCAACAAGTCATCAGGTTCTCAAACGGGGGGTGGCTGATTACGGTTTTGCGGCTGAGTAATCATTGTTTCTGATTGTTGTCGGATTATTTTGGTGATTGCGGCTGCTAGGGTTATTCGTATTGACTGGTTTGGTGTCCTGTTCTTGTGCGAATTCAATTAGGGTTTTGAATGAGTCATTTAAAATCGGATGGGTTGTTTCCTCCGGTTGATCGTGGTAAACCTCCTGTTGATGGCGGCAGACCCACATACTCGTTTGAAACTTTGGCCAGCCGGGTTATTGATGTAGACGATAATACTTGGTTACCCCGTCGGGGAATACTTCAGTCGGCTCAATCTGAACCCTGTAAGGTTAACTTATTTGATGAATTGGAAAGGGTTTCAGTTCCAATCGATGCTGAAAACTTGCGGCCAACCAGTAGGGTTCCTGATAGGGAAGTGACAAGCTCAGTTGCTGCATCGGCTGGTCAAGGGAACGTAAAAAGCTCAACGGTTCCGGTATCATTTGCTAATGTAGTTAACAACACTCAGGAGAAGGTGAAGGTGAATTTTAGGGAGATGGAGTCTACCGAGACTGTGGATGGAGCTGATGTTGTAATTCCATTGTCTTCGGTTAAACAAGTCACGGATAGGTATGCAAATACACTCTATGGGTATTTTTTGGGTAAACGGTTAGCGTTTCCGATGGTTGATTATTTTGCTAAGAACAACTGGGTTAAGTATGGTCTGGCGAGATTGATGATGAATGCGAATGGATTCTTTTTCTTTAAGTTCAACACTAAGGAAGGGATGGACAAGATGTTAGAGGATGGGCCATGGTTGATTATGTCACACCCCCAAAATCCACACGCGGAGTACCATCGCTTGGGAGCGTGACTGACCAGGATCAAGCCATCAATCATATTGAACATAGCATAATATAAATAAGAAAGTTTGTAAAACCCAAATCAATACGATTGATGTTCCAAACCAAACATAGTATCAATAGCGGAAGCGTAATAATGAAAATCCAAAGTAAAGTTATAAGTTCAATCGTTTAACATAAAGTCTACGATCCGAATCCCACAACGACCTGCTCCTCCTTGTGCAAGCTCCATAAGTACCTAAGGTCCTGCAAGGCATGCAGCAGAGAGTCAACAACTAGTTGAGCGAGTTCACAGTTAACAGTTCAGTAATAATATAGTGTGAGCAGTAATAGTTTCGTTTGTTATGTCATGTATCGTATAGTTTCCATCGCGGCCTCCCAGGCAGGTGTGCGAAGATTAGGGGATAACTATCCCAAGTATTCTAGACTAGGTTTGTTTGTATCGCGGCCTACCAGGCAGGTGTGCGAAGACGTTAATAAGTTTAGTTCGCGGCCTTCCAAAGGCAGGTGTGCGAAGTCAGTCATAATATCGCGGCCAACCCTTGGCAGGTGTGCGAAGATCAGTTCAGTAAGTGTTACTAGTCTAGTCGTATTGTGTCGTCAGGTTCTATCAGCTGAGTATGTACAATAATCCAACAAATCCCATTCCCACCCGGGAACCCATGCCTTGGTTGTGTGAACTCACCTTGGTTTGCTCGGTATGCTAGGTCATGCACTCACAAGTAATCAATCAAGTCCTATTGTATGCACGTATAATAATCAGTTTCGAATTCGCAATACTTCACATGTAATCTATGTAACACACAAATGTACATCACAGTTTGCACTAACATGATCATTGATTCACATTCTTGGGAGAGTCGCAGCCTTAACAATGTTAGCAACTTATCAAAGTTCACAATCATAACAGGTATGATACGGTCACACCGATAATTAACTAGCAGGATATACTAATTGTGTTAACAACAGTTAACCACTTACATAGTCGTGCACGTATCTTAACAAGGTGATCAACCTAACAGGTTAATCATGATGTATCCTACATTCATTCATAGCTTTATATTAACCACACAAAAGTCGGACATTAACAACATGTAAAATTTGGACCTTTGGTATATATATAAAAGAAGTGTGGATGTATAAAACAAGTAAAAGGTCGGACCATGGAGTGTGGGGGTTAACATCGGACAAGGGAAAGGGCTCCCCCCTTCACAAACTCGGATTCCCCACCAAAGTCGGACTAGGGAAGGAAGGGGCAGTAAACTCGGACCATATGTGTGAATGAACTAAAACTCGGACATGGGGAGGGGTTAAAAACTCGAACCCCTCATCCATTCCTCAACAAAGTCGGACCATGAGTTTTGCTCTTAAAACTCAGACAAGCATTAGATGAAACTCGGACCATGAGTTGTTAAGGTCGGACAACAAAATGAGGGTTAAAAGCTCGGACAGGACACCCCCCTTAATACCTCGGACTGCCTCACTTTTTAACATAAAGATCGGGCAGTTTGGTGTTAATAAAAGTCGGACCTTAGGGTCCCTAACAAACTCAGACACGTTATTCATTAACCTCGGATAACATCACAACATATCATTATGGCCGACACTTATCTCCTACCGCTCACCCTCATTGGACCAAAATAAAAGAAATCAAAGTTTTACATTGGACCTTTAATATGAAAATCCTTCAACCAATGGGACCTTTCCTTATCTTTATTTTATATGGCCAAACGATTACATGTACTGCACAATTGATTTTTTTTTTTTGATATAATTGAGAATGTGCTATTTTTGATTGGACCACAATCCCACTTGCTACACTTCTATTAAACTAACATAATGGGTGACAACCGATTGAACTTTTATTGAATGCATAACATGATGGGACCGATGCACAAATCTGATTACACGCATGATATACCCGATTTAATGATGCTGGTTTGTTTTATTTTTTTTTCTAAAATTGATGCACTGATATCATGTGCTCGCATGACAACTATCAATCCTATCATTACATACAAATCCATCTCAATATTAAAACATATATATATCATTCAATCAAATATCTGCGTACATGCATGCAATGATCTGATAAAGTATCGAGCAGGAATTTACAATAATGCAAACTAACCTCGATGGAAGGATCACTAAATCAACCGGAAGGAAAACTTTGGATACTTGCTTGCCGTCGCACAGGGAGCGTAATAGTGTTCTAGGGTTTTGAGAACTTTGGTAACCATTCCCTATGAACCTAACCTAAACTAATATATCATCACGCATAAGGGTTTGGGCCTATACTGGGCTTTTAAGAGAGGCTTGGCTAGCGAAATCGGCCTGTTTCGTCGAGAGCCAGGTGACGAAACGAACCCCGTTTCGTCGAGTAGACTTATGGCGAAACATATTTTGTTTCGTCGGGTTGTTCCACACTTAAACAGTTAAGTTCATGAAATCAAACTTTACACATATATAGCACATGGCAACTCAACATTCATTTCAACTTATAATTCACGTACAATTACGAGTCAAATAAATCAAACACTAAACAGTTAACGCGTAATGAATGCGAGAGTGAAATGTCAGAAACTCGAGTTGTCACATTATCCCCAACTTAAAAGAAATTTCGTCCCGAAATTTAGCATGCGGTTACTGAGGAAGCTAGGTAAGCTGTATTGTTCACTGGTTTTCCTGGGGTGTCACATCATCCCCCCGTTGATTTGGAATTTCGTCCCGAAATTCCGCAGTAGTAGCTTCAGTCTCAGTAGTGGATGCACTGGTTTCGAATAACTGAGGGTACTTTTCTTTCATTTGGTCTTCGCGTTCCCATGTGTACTCTGGGCCACGTCGGGAGTTCCAACGAACTCGAACAAGAGGGATTCTCTTGTGTTTGAGGACCTTAACATCCCGGTCCGTGATTTCAACTGGTTCCTCGACGAACTGCAACCGCTCGTCGATAGTGAGTTCCTTAAAAGGAATGATGAGGGTCTCATCTGACAGGCACTTCTTCAGATTCGACACGTGAAAAACATTGTGAACTGCACCGAGTTCAGCTGGTAGGTTTAGTCTGTAGGCTACTGGGCCTATTCTTTTAGTGATTTCGAACGGTCCAACATACCGTGGATTGAGTTTGCCTCGTTTCCCAAATCGAACCACACCCTTCCAGGGTGAGACTTTAAGTAAAACCCGGTCCCCGACCTGAAATTCCAATGGCTTCTTACGCTTATCCGCGTAGGCTTTCTGGCGGTCGCGTGCTGCCGCCATGCGTTGTCGTATCTGCACAATCTTTTCTGTGGCATCCACTACAATCTCTGGACCGTAATCTGACTATCCCCCACCTCTGCCCACCAGAGAGGTGACCGGCATTTACGTCCGTACAATGCCTCGAATGGAGCGGCTTGTATGCTGGTGTGATAACTATTATTATACGAAAACTCCACTAACGGGGAATGCTTTTCCCAGCCGTTGCCGAAATCGATAACGCATGCCCGAAGCATGTCTTCAAGAGTCTGGATCGTTCGCTCAGACTGCCCATCCGTCTGAGGATGATATGCTGTGCTCATGTCTAAACGTGAGCCAAAAGATTTGTGCATCGCTTGCCATAGCTCTGACGTGAATCGTGCATCCCAATCCGAAATGATGGAAATGGGCACCCCGTGCCTCGAAACAACTTCTTTAAGGTAGATGTCTGCGAGAGTGGAGAACTTATCCGTTTCCTTTATAGCCAGGAAGTGTGCAGACTTGGTGAGTCGATCCACGATCACCCATATAGTATCATTCCCACGTTGGGATCTGGGTAAGCCTGTAACAAAATCCATGGAAATCTCTTCCCATTTCCACTGTGGTATCCTGGGTTGCTGAAGTAGGCCTGCGGGTTTCTGATATTCAACCTTGACTCTGGCACAGGTCAAGCACTTGCCTACATAGGTGGCGATGTGGGCCTTCATGCTAGGCCACCAATAAGTAGTTCTGATGTCATGGTACATTTTGTCCGACCCTGGATGTACCGAGTAGCGAGACTTGTGTGCTTCGTCCATCACAAGCTCTCGTAAACCGCCATAAAGTGGGACCCAAATACGCCCCGTTACATAGTAGGCGCCGTCTTCCTTTTGTTCCATTCGTTGCCTTGAACCGCGTAAGGCTTCAGCCATGACGTTTTCGGGTTTCAATGCTTCTAACTGGGCAGCTCGTATCTGTGCAGGAAGACTGGACTGAATAGTAAGCTGCAGCGCTCGCACGCGCTTAGGTAGAGTGTCTTTCCGACTGAGGGCGTCGGCCACAACATTGGCCTTGCCTGGATGATACTTGATGGCGCATTCGTAATCGTTCAGCAACTCGACCCATCGCCGTTGACGCATGTTCAAATCCTTCTGCTTAAGAATATGCTCGAGACTCCTGTGATCGGTGTAAATCGTGCACCTGGTACCGTACAGGTAGTGTCGCCATATCTTAAGCTCGAAAACAACAGCTCCCAGCTCTAAGTCGTGCGTCGTGTAGTTCCGTTCATGTATCTTAAGTTGGCGTGAAGCGTAAGCAATAACCTTGTCGCGCTGCATTAATACACATCCAAGACCCTGGATGGATGCGTCACAATCAACCACGAAGTCATCTGTGCCCTCTGGCAATGAGAGGATAATTGCACTGCAGAGTCTGTCCTTTAGGTGCTGGAAAGCAGTTTCCTGCGTGTTGCCCCATCGGTAGGTGACACCCTTCTGTGTCAGCATAGTAAGCGGCTGCGCGATCTTGGAGAAGTCTTTGATAAACCGCCTGTAGTATTCCGCCAAACCCAAGAATTGGCGTATTTCTGTTGGTGTACGCGGTGCAGGCCAGTTCCTGATCGAATCCACCTTGGATGGATCAACATAGATCCCGTCCTCGTTCACTACGTGGCCTAAGAAGTGGACTTCACGAAGCCAGAAGTCGCATTTTGAAAACTTTGCGTACAGTTGCTCCTTTCGAAGAAGTTCCAAGATAAGACGTAAGTGCTGCTCGTGCTCCTCCTGACTCTTGGAGTAGATCAGAATGTCGTCGATGAAGACAATGACGAACTTGTCAAGATAGGGTTTGCACACCCTGTTCGTAAGGTCCATAAATACGGCAGGTGCGTTCAATAATATCAAACCATCCATCATATCAAACATAAAATATAACAGGTAAAATAATTCATAAAACCCAATACGATTAATGTTCGAGCCAAACTTTGTTTGAGTAGCGTAAACATAATAATGAAAACCCAAGATAAGTTATAAGTTCAAATATCGTTCATTGCGTCTCCTCGTCCTAACACGAAAACTCGACCTCTTGCCTCGTTGCCATTGTTGTTGTTGTTTCCCCCGTTGTTGTTGTTCCCGTTGCCCTGGTTATTGTTGTGGTTCTGATTCTGGTTCAACTGAGGGCAATCGCGTTTGTAATGACCTTCTGCCCCACACTGGAAACATCCCCGGTTTCCACGCTGTGGTTGCTGCTGCTGTGGGTTTTGAGGAACTGGTGGCGGAAGTTGCTGATCCTGGTTTGCAGGTCGAGAGCTTCTACAATCCTTAGCCTCATGACCCATCTTGAGGCATCTTTGACAACGTTCCCTGCGACATCTTCCGCTGTGGTGTCTGTTGCACTTATTACACAGTGGGTGGGTTCCCCGATATCCACCCTGCCCCTGACTGCCAGATGATTGCTGACTCGAATTCTGGTAGTCATTTGTCTTGCGCTGCTGAGACTGAACAGAAACTGATCCCTTGCTGGAATTCCCCTCCCATTTCCTCTTGTTGTCACTGGGAGTAGCAGAAGTGGTGACAGCAGTAGTGGCAGCCTTGATACGTTTTGGCAGCCTGTTCTGATCCACTGCCTGATCTGTAATACGATGAGCAAGGCGCTGAATGGCCTGGATATTATCAAGATTAGCCGATGTCACATGGCTCTGGATCTCTGGCGCTAACCCCTTGAGATACAACTCAATGCGCTTGTATGGAGGGTCCACCATAGTTAGACACAACACAGCCAACTCGTTCGACCTCTTGGTATAAGCCTCGATTTCTGACCCAGTCATTTTCAAGTGATACAGTTCATCTTCCAGCTTGTGAATGTCTTCACGAGTGCAGTATTCCCTTTTGATCAATTCTTTGAAATCATTCCAAGGGGTGGCGTTAGCAGCTGCCAACCCTAGGATCTGTACTTGCGCGTTCCACCAAGTCAACGTGATTCCTTCCAAAGTGCCAGTGGCGTACTTGACCCTGCGAGCCTCAGGGCATTCACACATTTCGAACACAGATTCTAGCTTCTCAAACCAATGGAGGAGTCCCACTGCCCCCTCGGTGCCACTGAATGAGCTTGGACGACAGTCCATGAAGTTCTTGAAAGTGCAGACAGGCTGCTGCGCGTGTTGACCTATTGTGTACGAATAGGACAAAGTTAAATACGAGAGTTAATGTAGGATCTAAAGATCCTAGTGTGAGTCTATACTGCAGGGTATACTACCTGCTTGAGCAGCTGCAAGTGCCGCAGCAACTTGAGCTTGAACGAGAGCCTCTAGCTGGGCTTGAGTCATGTTAATTCGTCCGGCCATTGATCTTCACATCAAAGGCAACATAAGTGAGAAAGGTTCGCGAATAGTGCGATGACAGAAGAGTGTAAGCACGTAAGTGTTCTTAAGCAATAACAAGTAGTGAGCAAAGTAATGTAAGCATACTACGAGCAAAGTTCTATGCAGTTCTAGCAAGCAGGTAATAAACATAAACCTTATTACCTAGGATGTCGAGTCTTGCACGTGGAGCGAAGCGTCGTTGTGGATCGTTGAGAGCACTGTTCTGGTTATAGTCTGGTTTTAATAAAAAACGTTTTCTCATATTAAAACCAAGTTCTCTATAACCAATGGCTCTGATACCAATCTGTCACACCCCCAAAATCCACCCGCGGAGTATCACCGCTCGGGAGCGTGACTGACCAGGATCAAGCCACCAATCATATCGAACATGTAATTAATATCAAATATAATAAATGTAAACCAATCATTCAATACGATAGGTGTTCAAACATAATCATAGTTTCAAAGTATAGCGGAAGCATAAGTACGAAAACCCAAAAGTGTAACATGAGTTCATTAAGTTACAAAACATAATCCATGCTCCACAACGACCTGCTCCTCCCTGTGCAAGCTCCATGAATCTAACGACCTGCAAGGCATGCAGCAGAGAGTCAACAACTAGTTGAGCGAGTTCACAGTTAACAGTTCAGTAATAATATAGTGTGAGCAGTAATAGTTTCGTTTGTTATGTCATGTATCGTATAGTTTCCATCGCGGCCTCCCAGGCAGGTGTGCGAAGATTAGGGGATAACTATCCCAAGTATTCTAGACTAGGTTTGTTTGTATCGCGGCCTACCAGGCAGGTGTGCGAAGACGTTAATAAGTTTAGTTCGTGGCCTTCCAAAGGCAGGTGTGCGAAGTCAGTCATAATATCGCGGCCAACCCTTGGCAGGTGTGCGAAGATCAGTTCAGTAAGTGTTACTAGTCTAGTCGTATTGTGTCGTCAGGTTCTATCAGCTGAGTATGTACAATAATCCAACAAATCCCATTCCCACCCGGGAACCCATGCCTTGGTTGTGTGAACTCACCTTGGTTTGCTCGGTATGCTAGGTCATGCACTCACAAGTAATCAATCAAGTCCTATTGTATGCACGTATAATAATCAGTTTCGAATTCGCAATACTTCACATGTAATCTATGTAACACACAAATGTACATCACAGTTTGCACTAACATGATCATTGATTCACATTCTTGGGAGAGTCGCAGCCTTAACAATGTTAGCAACTTATCAAAGTTCACAATCATAACAGGTATGATACGGTCACACCGATAATTAACTAGCAGGATATACTAATTGTGTTAACAACAGTTAACCACTTACATAGTCGTGCATGTATCTTAACAAGGTGATCAACCTAACAGGTTAATCATGATGTATCCTACATTCATTCATAGCTTTATATTAACCACACAAAAGTCGGACATTAACAACATGTAAAATTTGGACCTTTGGTATATATATAAAAGAAGTGTGGATGTATAAAACAAGTAAAAGGTCGGACCATGGAGTGTGGGGGTTAACATCGGACAAGGGAAAGGGCTCCCCCCTTCACAAACTCGGATTCCCCACCAAAGTCGGACTAGGGAAGGAAGGGGCAGTAAACTCGGACCATATGTGTGAATGAACTAAAACTCGGACATGGGGAGGGGTTAAAAACTCGGACCCCTCATCCATTCCTCAACAAAGTCGGACCATGAGTTTTGCTCTTAAAACTCGGACAAGCATTAGATGAAACTCGGACCATGAGTTGTTAAGGTCGGACAACAAAATGAGGGTTAAAAGCTCGGACAGGACACCCCCCTTAATACCTCGGACTGCCTCACTTTTTAACATAAAGATCGGGCAGTTTGGTGTTAATAAAAGTCGGACCTTAGGGTCCCTAACAAACTCAGACACGTTATTCATTAACCTCGGATAACATCACAACATATCATTATGGCCGACACTTATCTCCTACCGCTCACCCTCATTGGACCAAAATAAAAGAAATCAAACTTTTACATTGGACCTTTAATATGAAAATCCTTCAACCAATGGGACCTTTCCTTATCTTTATTTTATATGGCCAAACGATTACATGTACTGCACAATTGATTTTTTTTTGATATAATTGAGAATGTGCTATTTTTGATTGGACCACAATCCCACTTGCTACACTTCTATTAAACTAACATAATGGGTGACAACCGATTGAACTTTTATTGAATGCATAACATGATGGGACCGATGCACAAATCTGATTACACGCATGATATACCCGATTTAATGATGCTGGTTTGTTTTATTTTTTTTTTCTAAAATCGATGCACTGATATCATGTGCTCGCATGACAACTATCAATCCTATCATTACATACAAATCCATCTCAATATTAAAACATATATATATCATTCAATCAAATATCTGCGTACATGCATGCAATGATCTGATAAAGTATCGAGCAGGAATTTACAATAATGCAAACTAACCTCGATGGAAGGATCACTAAATCAACCGGAAGGAAAACTTTGGATACTTGCTTGCCGTCGCACAGGGAGCGTAATAGTGTTCAAGGGTTTTGAGAATTTTGGTAACCATTCCCTATGAACCTAACCTAAACTAATATATCATCACGCATAAGGGTTTGGGCCTATACTGGGCTTTTAAGAGAGGCTTGGCCAGCGAAATCGGCCTGTTTCGTCGAGAGCCAGGTGACGAAACGAACCCCGTTTCGTCGAGTAGACTTATGGCGAAACATATTTTGTTTCGTCGGGTTGTTCCACACTTAAACAGTTAAGTTCATGAAATCAAACTTTACACATATATAGCACATGGCAACTCAACATTCATTTCAACTTATAATTCACGTACAATTACGAGTCAAATAAATCAAACACTAAACAGTTAACGCGTAATGAATGCGAGAGTGAAATGTCAGAAACTCGAGTTGTCACAGATTAGGAATGTTCCGATTATTTTGAAGGAGTGGTCGGCCTCTATCAAACTGGAGAAAGAGGATATTAAAGCTATTCCAGTGTGGGTTAAGATGCATGATGTGCCATTAGCGGCATCTACTGAGGATGGTCTTAGTTTGGTTGCTTCTAAGATAGGGGTGCCTAAGATGTTGGATTCGTATACTGCCACGATGTGTGCTGAATCCTGGGGAAGAAGTAGTTATGCTAGAGCTCTAATTGAAGTGCAGGCGGGGGCTGACCTAAAAAGAAGTGTTACTGTTGTAGTTCCATCTTTAGATGGTAATGGCTATTCTAAGGTGGAAGTCAAAATTGAATATGATTGGGAGCCTTTAAGGTGTTCTTCTTGCTGTGTTTTTGGTCATGATGATAATTCGTGTCCTAAGAACCCTCAGGTAAACATGGGTGGGGATACTGAGAAGCAGAAAAATGATGACTTTCAGGTCGTAGGAGCCAAAAAGAAAAAACCTAATAATCAAGGGCTTCATATGAAAAACCAGAAGCCAAAGGTAGTTTACAGGCCAGTTGTCATCCCTAAACCTAAATCGTCCTCAAAGAGTCCGATGCAGAATCAGGTTTCAACATCTAACCCGTTTGATATTCTGAAGGATGATAATGGTAATCAGGGAGGTACCACTGTGGGTCGAGTGGAGAAGAAACCGTCGGGTGATAGGCAGGAATCGGATGAGGAGGTGGTTGAAGAAGTCTACACCGAAACTAGTAAATTTATGACATCGGGTACTCATCCTTTCTCTTTGAAAGCAGGGGCAAGCACCTCTTCTACCAAGGTCTCTAATGGATAGGCTGTCTGCTTTTCGTCTGAAGGGGCTGCTATTTTGTGGCTACTTTATCTTTGATGATGGTGGTTGAGGTTTATGTTTTGTGTGTTGCATTGTTTTGTCTACTAGATGTCTTGTCATGATGTATAGTAGACTAGGTTATGGGGTGTGATAGGTATTTGGTTTTTGTTTGTTTTACATATATGGGGCATGTCCTGTATATGAACTAGTGTGGAACACATCCTCACTACTTGTACTTATTTGATGTTGCATTTTAATAGATTCACCGGGGTAACCCTTTACCCAAAAAAAAAAACATAAACGACATCCAGGAGCATGAATAAGACCACGCACACATCCACCTTAGTTACCTGAAATACATGTGAGTTTTGGAAAAACGTCAACATAATGTTGGTGTGAATTCATGCGGTTTTGTAATGAACGTTGGCATACTTTGTATGAAAACATGGTATGTATTTCATAAAAATCAAGTAATTCTGGATCTCATGTAAGTCAAATATCTGTATCTTGTACAACACAAGTAATCTTGTATGTATTAGGGTTGTTAATGGGTTGCGAGGCAGGTCTTGAAAAGGGCGACCACACATAGGGCTCTGGGCGAAAACGGCGACCAAGAAACCCTAGGAGAATTATTTCAATCCTGGTCTCAATTGATCTTCGGTTAGTGTCTACGAATCAGATTTCTACTTGTTCACAGGCGCTAATCAATCAAAATCATATTAGGGTTTCGTCAGATCTGTTATCTGTTTGAAGGCCGATAATCTGAATTAGGGTTTCTGTCGACAACAAGTCATCAGGTTTTCAAACGGGGGGTGGCTGATTACGGTTTTGCGGCTGAGTAATCATTGTTTCTGATTGTTGTCGGATTATTTTGGTGATTGCGGCTGCTAGGGTTATTCGTATTGACTGGTTTGGTGTCCTGTTCTTGTGCGAATTCAATTAGGGTTTCGAATGAGTCATTTAAAATCGGATGGGTTGTTTCCTCCGGTTGATCGTGGTAAACCTCCTGTTGATGGCGGCAGACCCGCATACTCGTTTGAAACTTTGGCCAGCCGGGTTATTGATGTAGACGGTAATACTTGGTTACCCCGTCGGGGAATACTTCAGTCGGCTCAATCTGAACCCTGTAAGGTGAACTTAATTGATGAATTGGAAAGGGTTTCAGTTCCAATCGATGCTGAAAACTTGCGGCCAACCAGTAGGGTTCCTGATAGGGAAGTGACAAGCTCAGTTGCTGCATCGGCTGGTCAAGGGAACGTAAAAAGCTCAACGGTTCCGGTATCATTTGCTAATGTAGTTAACAACACTCAGAAGAAGGTGAAGGTGAATTTTAGGGAGATGGAGTCTACCGAGACTGTGGATGGAGCTGATGTTGTAATTCCATTGTCTTCGGTTAAACAAGTCACGGATAGGTATGCAAATACACTCTATGGGTATTTTTTGGGTAAACGGTTAGCGTTTCCGGTGGTTGATTATTTTGCTAAGAACAACTGGGTTAAGTATGGTCTGGCGAGATTGATGATGAATGCGAATGGATTCTTTTTCTTTAAGTTCAACACTAAGGAAGGGATGGACAAGATGTTAGAGGATGGGCCATGGTTGATTAGGAATGTTCCGATTATTTTGAAGGAGTGGTCGGCCTCTATCAAACTGGAGAAAGAGGATATTAAAGCTATTCCAGTGTGGGTTAAGATGCATGATGTGCCGTTAGCGGCATATACTGAGGATGGTCTTAGTTTGGTTGCTTCTAAGATAGGGGTGACTAAGATGTTGGATTCGTATACTGCCACGATGTGTGCTGAATCCTGGGAAGAAGTAGTTATGCTAGAGCTCTAATTGAAGTGCAGGCGGGGGCTGACCTAAAAAGAAGTGTTACTGTTGCAGTTCCATCTTTAGATGGTAATGGCTATTCTAAGGTGGAAGTCAAAATTGAATATGATTGGGAGCCTTTAAGGTGTTCTTCTTGCTGTGTTTTTGGTCATGATGATAATTCGTGTCCTATGTGACACAAACTTCCTAGCAAGCAACATCAAGCAATATCACCTGAAACATATGTAAAAAGTAAAGTCAGCAAAGAAATTGCTGGCGAGTACATAGGTTTTGTGGGAGTATTGGATTCATGGCTCGTTTATATGTTGCAGTACCTCGTTAGACTACAAGAGTCAAAAATACAAACCTCGTTTTGAAAAGTGTATTGCAACATAATTAACCAACTCAAATCAAATTGGTTATAGTTTATAAAATCTCGTAGCCATGAGTCTTAACCCAAAAACATTTGTTTTAGTAAAATAATTTGGAAACATCTCGTAAAAGCTCGTTAATAAAACTCGTATGGTTTATATCGTTTCGAAAACCTCGTTGTGTGATATCGTTTCAAATCGTTTTCCCAAGTGAACTAAATAATGACACGCAATGTAATATGATAGAATCACTTACATATAAGAAGTACCAGCGGCGTATCTACCATGATTCTAGCATACTACACTCGTTCCATTATCTAATCACTACCCAAAGCCAATCGTTTAATTCGTTTATCTCGTTTCAAATCGTGTATCTCGTTTCAAATCGTTTAACTCGACCCAAAATCGTATTCGTTTTAATAGTGAAAAATACTTTTGGTCGTCTCGTTAACAACATTCAAACCTTCGTGACTCGTTTAACTCGTTTCTCGTTTCGTATTAACAAACCACCAAAGGGTAAGTTAACAATCATCAGGTTCGGTCGTTACCTACATAACCCCCACACATAACCATGGGTATAGTCTGATAACGGGATTTGTCAGATCCTATGGTACCATAACCTAATACTGGTCGGCTCGGCCAAAGCTAATGAATGTCATTCGTTATGTAATCACAACCAACAAGTCTTGTTCACCTTATTGAAATCGTTATTAGTTTAGTATAAACCATCGTTTTTGAAATTATCGTTTTAACCTTGAAATTCGTTTTGTACATATGAATCACCCCAAAACAATTGAAAACAGTAAAATAGGGGAACTATGTACTCACTTGAGATTGTAGGGTATCCTTGATTTTGTGAACTATCGATGCACGGGCAATCAAGGAATCAAGTGGTACCTAGTATCGGATTGCTAGATAAATAAATCGACACCTAAATCGGGAGATAGGATAGAATGAGGTTCTATAAATCAAATGAGTAATTAAACTCATGTGGTATGATTTAATAGTCCCATCATTCTGATTGAAAGGCCTACCTAAGTGCTTTTGACCCGTTTCGACCCATTATGGTAACATAAGCCACTATAATGCGTCGTTAGCGTAAAACTATGTTCGGACGGTAATCTATGTGCTATGCCAAGTCTTACATGCCCAATTATCCCTAAACATGTTACTAAATCAGATTACAAGTCAAAAATATGTTCACATAGTCAAATTACGGATTTTAGCTTCAAAAGGGCATTTTGGTCATTTCCTATGGGCATACAAGCTAACTAGCAAATGACTAACCGATCCTACGTGATCATAAGGTATAACCTCAGTGGTTATTCCCTATGTAATTATGATCACTAACTAAGCTTGGTCGGATCCAAAGATCGACCAAACGGGTCGGGTTCGGAAGTATAAGCGGTTGTTTAGTCCGCTTATCTTACGACCCTAAACAAGCACAAACTAATAGTGTCGAGTTAGACATGTCAAAACATGTCTAACCTACTGATTTGGTATCAAAACAAAGTGTTTTGATACCCTAAAGTAGTTCCGTTGCAAAATGCGTGCTAAAACGCATTTTGACCGAAACTTTGACTCCACACTAGAACTAGCTAACATGGTAATCAGCGGCTATAATCACGAATGATTATAACTATCGTGATTACAATCACGTTTCAAAGTTCAATTGAACTTTGACTTTACCAATTGATGGTCAAAACCGAAAGTCAAACTATTGGTCAAACTGTTTGACTTTCTGCTTAAACATAAAGAACAAGCATGAAAGAAGACTTACAAAGGGTCCTAGCTATCTTTTCTACAAAGAATAAAGTTCCAAGCAGATTAGAAAGCTCCCAAATCAGATAAGAGATGAGAAATGAGAGGAATGAGCAAATGAAACAATGGAGGGCCTTGCTATTTATAGTTGATGCAACTCAACAAGATCACTACACATGTATTGTGTAGCCTCCAAGCAATAATCTCATCCATACACTTGTTTGATGCAGGTGCAAGGCCTTGGAGAGGTGGTAACTTGGTTACCACACAAAGAAATTGCAAGATTGGCCCCTGAATTTACAAACTGTTGCTGAAAACAGACTTTCTGCCCAGATGTGATGCTCGCGTAGCGCGACGGCATAGGCAGGAGGTGCTCGCGCTACGCTACCATGTGTCTGATTCAGCAAAGTTTCAAAAATGGCAGAAATGGTCCCTGCACGTGTTTAAAGCCTTTTTCGATGCGTTTAAACCCCGTTAACCTCATTTCAAGGCTCTAAAATGAAGTTAAAGCATAGGGGACTCAAAACATGCTCAAAAACATCTCGGATGTCGGTTCGTTTGATCGTACAATCGCGTTGTTCGGTTAATTACGACGGAAGTCGTAACGAACGCAAAATCGATCTAAATTAAGCGATGAATAGAATTTTTGCATGGCGATCACTAAAATAAAAATATTTTAGTGTGTACAAAAATTTTGGATGTCCAGATGTGTCCAGAACGTAAGATATGCGTGAACATGCAAACTTACGCCGTTTTTGACACTTTTAGTCCCTGTAAGATCATATAAGCATGTTTTCGCACACCGAACCTATCAAAGCTTATTTCTAAGCCATTTTCAGGTTATATATGGTATGTTTGACTTATGATCAAGTTCCGGACTGTTCAACACCATACGAATCGGTATAGTTTCGCAGTTTGACACAAATAGTCCCTGCGATTGAACAAACTTGTTTTCGACACACCAAACCATCCAAAACTTATTTCTAAGTTATGTGAAGGTTATTTAAGGTATGTTAAGCCTATTTCACTATTCCGGAGTGTTTGTCGCATTAAACTGACGGCGTTTACACACCAGTTTGCGTATAACTTTCCAGAAAGCGATTTAGAGCTTGAAATCGAACGAGAATTGATATGTGCAAACGATACACATATTTATAAAATTTTCCAAGTATGAAGTACAATATTTCATTGTTTTGGTATTTGTTCGATGGTCTTGGAGGCACAGATGTCACAGTCTCCCCTACTTTAGGAAATTTCGTCCCGAAATTTAATCAGAGGAAACTTGTGAGAGCTCGAAACATGAAGTCGGAAAGATAAGACAATACTGGTTGGGTTCTGAACTTCTAGTAACTTTAATAACATTATGCTTGCAGTGTAAGAGGGACATTTATATACAAGTATATGAAGTGTCATTGGTGCGTCCACCGTACCTCCATTACATCGTTCACATTCCGTCATTGTTGCCACTATCAGTTCTTACACATGATAAATCTTACTGTGGTTTCTGTGCACTGAATTTCATAATTATGTACGCGTCCATAATTACGTAATTCCTTGCATAGTCCCCGTAGTGTATTTGATAATGTGTAGGGAAGAACCAAATGAATGAACCTGTGATGAGCGTGACTAGACCATCATTGAGTCCTGTAGATCAATAAATGATCTTTTAAAACAGACTACCTAGAAGTCTTTCCAGCTATATCACATTTCATTCCTGACCAGATGTTGAATCAATCTTTAACTAGACCACTCAAGGGGTCTTTTTCGAAATATGAAATGGCACTTATATAATCCAAGGGTCTTAACTACCACGTAGAAGCCCATTAAGGATTTAAGGTAGTACCTTTAAATATCCTACTATGAATCCCTCATATGAAGATATGGGAGATTCTATGAGGATTTCGAAAACAAATCGTATCGCACAAAACACAAAGGAGAACACATAACACATAATCACAAAATCGCATAATTGATTAATTCGACCTTTAATTTGTTATCTTTGGACCCGGGTATTTAAAGTACACCAGGAATCCAATCCGTGGATTTCATTTGGCACTTTAAATATTTCCAAGAGTCTAACCATGAAGATAGGAAGATCTTAATAGGAATTCGGTTCTTGATGGTAAGCTTACCAAGCTTACGATAATAGATACACATACAAAAAGATCCATCTTTCCTTTTCACAAAGAGGGCAGGAGCTCCCCAAGGTGAAAAAGCTCGGACAGATGAATCCTTTTCTCAAATAACAATGGGTTTTTTAAAGGAAATGAGCGTTTAAGGTTCTAGGGGAGATCACAAGTGATCATGGGATTGACAGAACCACACGAGCAGTTTGTCTTTGTGTTGACATTACAAGGTTGCTTCAAACATTCATGCAATTGCAGTAGTTTAAAATAAAACCACAAATTTTATTTATATAACAACCGCATTGTCTGTTAAATGTTTAAAAGATAACAACCAGAAGAAATACAAAATACTAATTGTTTAAAGCTGCATCATCGATCGCCTCGTTGATGTTAAACACTCGTCCACGAGCGGGATTTACATTCACGTTCGCGTTCGGATTTGGATTAACATTCGCATTCGCATTTACCAATCTCGGGCAATTGTTGCGAAAATGACCCATTTCTCCGCAATTGAAACATGAACCAGGTGGAAATCTCGCAGCGTTCCCTTGAGCTTGTGTTGGGACCTGGGCAGCCTGATTTTGACCAAAACGACAAGTATTGGCCAAATGCCCAAGCCTACCACACGTAGCACACTGTTTACAGGCCTGTTGGGCAACATGGTGACCATTACATCGAGTGCAGTGAGGTGCGGTACCAGCATATGCTTTCTTTGCAGGAGGTTGAGTCAGTGGGTTCTGAGGGTTCTGAGCAGTTTGATTGGTGACAGCAAAGTTTTGGGAAGCCTTGCGCTTCCTTGATTTCTTTGATGCCTCATCCTGCTTTTCACCCTTACCCTTTTCAGAATCGGTTGACTTCTTTTTATCACCCTTGCGGGTGAGTTTACCCTTCCTGACTTGAGATTCAGTCAGGGTAGCAGACAACTCGATCGCTTGACGAACGGTAGTAGGATTAACGCCAGTCAGGATGTCCTGAATGGAGTCGGGTAAACCATCGATATACCTCTCAATTGCCTTATCCAACGGGGTAACCATCGTGGGACACAACAAACTAAGCTCCTCAAATCGATCCGTATAAGCACGGTGTTCTCCCCCGACTTGTTTCAAATCGTCAAATTCTCGTTCCAACACTCGAATCTCGTGTCGGGGACAGAACTCTCTCATCATGAGAGCTCGGAGCTCATCCCAAGTCTGTGCTAGTGCCACTTCGGCACCCCTATCACGCATCACTCCGTTCCACCATGTAAGAGCTCGCTTCTCAAATACGCTTGAAGCAAACTCAACTTTGCGCGCATTCGGACACTGCACATGTCTGAATGTGCTCTCGATACTCTCAAACCATTGCAGGAGTGCGGTTGCTCCTTGTGACCCAGAAAACTTAAGCGGCTTCGCAGAATTGAAATTTTTAAAATTACATGGTGCATTGTTGTTGTTATTATTGTTATTGTATAGCTCGTGGATTTGGGTCACAATGCCTGGAAGCACAGCAACCATTTGTTGAGAGACAAGGGCTGCGAGTTCCTCAGCAGTATAAGTTCGAGCATCGGTTTGAGTATTGCGTCGTGGAGGCATTGTCTAAAAAGGAAACATGGGAAACGCGTGAGGTTGACAATTGGAGGAACAAAAGAGGTATTGAAAATATCGACACCACACAAGGAAGGCGATCCTTTGTTCGTTACCTTGAACAAACAAACGACACGCAGTGACAAATCAAAGTAAATAGGTCAAAATAATGTATCGCGAAGACATGCTCGCCTATAAGTGAACACTCACCCCAAGAGTTCCCAGGTAAGAGTGACTGGTCCGATAATGCGGATTTGTACGAACACTCTAGCCTTAGACAGAAAACTCAGGGTACAGGCATTCACTCTTCCAGTTTGCACGTGTTCACATTATTTAGACTCAAACTTTGACGAGATTTTGAAAACTCGAAAGGCGCAAAGCCAAAGATGAATCAGACTGGAAGGGTTCAAAACCTTATAATAGAAGGTTCAAAACCTAGTAATCAATCATCTAAGGATAGATGATTAATTTTCGAAGCGGATTCGTTATTGTGTTCTCGTTGTGGTTATCACCTAAGGATAGGTGACGGTATTGTTTTAAAATCTAAACACAAGTAAACTTGTGTTAGGGTCCTAAAGTTATAGTCTAGGTCAAAGCATTACTAATAACCTAATTCCCTATAACCATTGGCTCTGATACCAACTCTTCTGTCACACCCCGACCACGTTAAAACAACAAACCGTGGCGGAAACGTCGGGGAGTGTTGCAACAGAATTATTGTTTCACAACCATGGTAACCAAATGTTTTGTTTTATTGAATTATTATGTAATGTACATTGTCTTTAAATCAAAACAAACTAACTACATATTGTTATGACTGTTTTTAAGTCACTAAGGCCTCGTCCAGGTCCTATGTGACACAAACTTCCTAGCAAGCAACATCAAGCAATATCACCTGAAACATATGTAAAAAGTAAAGTCAGCAAAGAAATTGCTGGCGAGTACATAGGTTTTGTGGGAGTATTGGATTCATGGCTCGTTTATATGTTGCAGTATCTCGTTAGACTACAAGAGTCAAAAATACAAACCTCGTTTTGAAAAGTGTATTGCAACATAATTAACCAACTCAAATCAAATTGGTTATAGTTTATAAAATCTCGTAGCCATGAGTCTTAACCCAAAAACATTTGTTTTAGTAAAATAATTTGGAAACATCTCGTAAAAGCTCGTTAATAAAACTCGTATGGTTTATATCGTTTCGAAAACCTCGTTGTGTGATATCGTTTCAAATCATTTTCCCAAGTGAACTAAATAATGACACGCAATGTAATATGATAGAATCACTTATATATAAGAAGTACCAGCGGCGTATCTACCATGATTCTAGCATACTACACTCGTTCCATTATCTAATCACTACCCAAAGCCAATCGTTTAATTCGTTTATCTCGTTTCAAATCGTGTATCTCGTTTCAAATCGTTTAACTCGACCCAAAATCGTATTCGTTTTAATAGTGAAAAATACTTTTGGTCGTCTCGTTAACAACATTCAAACCTTTGTGACTCGTTTAACTCGTTTCTCGTTTCGTATTAACAAACCACCAAAGGGTAAGTTAACAATCATCAGGTTCGGTCGTTACCTACATAACCCCCACACATAACCATGGGTGTAGTCTGATAACGGGATTTGTCAGATCCTATGGTACCATAACCTAATACTGGTCGGCTCGGCCAAAGCTAATGAATGTCATTCGTTATGTAATCACAACCAACAAGTCTTGTTCACCTTATTGAAATCGTTATTAGTTTAGTATAAACCATCGTTTTTGAAATTATCGTTTTAACCTTGAAATTCGTTTTGTACATATGAATCACCCCAAAACAATTGAAAACAGTAAAATAGGGGAACTATGTACTCACTTGAGATTGTAGGGTATCCTTGATTTTGTGAACTATCGATGCACGGGCAATCAAGGAATCAAGTGGTACCTAGTATCGGATTGCTAGATAAATAAATCGACACCTAAATCGGGAGATAGGATAGAATGAGGTTCTATAAATCAAATGAGTAATTAAACTCATGTGGTATGATTTAATAGTCCCATCATTCTGATTGAAAGGCCTACCTAAGTGCTTTTGACCCGTTTCGACCCATTATGGTAACATAAGCCACTATAATGCGTCGTTAGCGTAAAACTATGTTCGGACGGTAATCTATGTGCTATGCCAAGTCTTACATTCCCAATTATCCCTAAACATGTTACTAAATCAGATTACAAGTCAAAAATATGTTCACATAGTCAAATTACGGATTTTAGCTTCAAAAGGGCATTTTGGTCATTTCCTATGGGCATACAAGCTAACTAGCAAATGACTAACCGATCCTACGTGATCATAAGGTATAACCTCAGTGGTTATTCCCTATGTAATTATGATCACTAACTAAGCTTGGTCGGATCCAAAGATCGACCAAACGGGTCGGGTTCGGAAGTATAAGCGGTTGTTTAGTCCGCTTATCTTACGACCCTAAACAAGCACAAACTAATAGTGTCGAGTTAGACATGTCAAAACATGTCTAACCTACTGATTTGGTATCAAAACAAAGTGTTTTGATACCCTAAAGTAGTTCCGTTGCAAAATGCGTGCTAAAACGCATTTTGACCGAAACTTTGACTCCACACTAGAACTAGCTAACATGGTAATCAGCGGCTATAATCACGAAGGATTATAACTATCGTGATTACAATCACGTTTCAAAGTTCAATTGAACTTTGACTTGACCAATTGATGGTCAAAACCGAAAGTCAAACTATTGGTCAAACTGTTTGACTTTCTGCTTAAACATAAAGAACAAGCATGAAAGAAGACTTACAAAGGGTCCTAGCTATCTTTTCTACAAAGAATAAAGTTCCAAGCTGATTAGAAAGCTCCCAAATCAGATAAGAGATGAGAAATGAGAGGAATGAGCAAATGAAACAATGGAGGGCCTTGCTATTTATAGTTGATGCAACTCAACAAGATCACTACACATGTATTGTGTAGCCTCCAAGCAATAATCTCATCCATACACTTGTTTGATGCAGGTGCAAAGCCTTGGAGAGGTGGTAACTTGGTTACCACACAAAGAAATTGCAAGATTGGCCCCTGAATTTACAAACTGTTGCTGAAAACAGACTTTCTGCCCAGATGTGATGCTCGCGTAGCGCGACGGCATAGGCAGGAGGTGCTCGCGCTACGCTACCATGTGTCTGATTCAGCAAAGTTTCAAAAATGGCAGAAATGGTCCCTGCACGTGTTTAAAGCCTTTTTCGATGCGTTTAAACCCCGTTAACCTCATTTCAAGGCTCTAAAATGAAGTTAAAGCATAGGGGACTCAAAACATGCTCAAAAACATCTCGGATGCCGGTTCGTTTGATCGTACAATCGCGTTGTTTGGTTAATTACGACGGAAGTCGTAACGAACGCAAAATCGATCTAAATTAAGCGATGAATAGAATTTTTGCATGGCGATCACTAAAATAAAAATATTTTAGTGTGTACAAAAATTTTGGATGTCCAGATGTGTCCAGAACGTAAGATATGCGCGAACATGCAAACTTACGCCGTTTTTGACACTTTTAGTCCCTGTAAGATCATATAAGCATGTTTTCGCACACCGAACCTATCAAAGCTTATTTCTAAGCCATTTTCAGGTTATATATGGTATGTTTAACTTATGATCAAGTTCCGGACTGTTCGACACCATATGAATCGGTATAGTTTCGCAGTTTGACACAAATAGTCCCTGCGATTGAACAAACTTGTTTTCGACACACCAAACCATCCAAAACTTATTTCTAAGTTATGTGAAGGTTATTTAAGGTATGTTAAGCCTATTTCACTATTCCGGAGTGTTTGTCGCATTAAACTGACTGCGTTTACACACCAGTTTGCGTATAACTTTCCAGAAAGCGATTTAGAGCTTGAAATCGAACGAGAATTGATATGTGCAAACGATACACATATTTATAAAATTTTCCAAGTATGAAATACAATATTTCATTGTTTTGGTATTTGTTCGATGGTCTTGGAGGCACAGATGTCACAAGAACCCTCAGGTAAACATGGGTGGGGATACTGAGAAGCAGAAAAATGATGACTTTCAGGTCGTAGGAGCCAAAAAGAAAAAACCTAATAATCAAGGGCTTCATATGAAAAACCAGAAGCCAAAGGTAGTTTACAGGCCAGTTGTCAACCCTAAACCTAAATCGTCCTCAAAGAGTCCGATGCAGAATCAGGTTTCAACATCTAACCCGTTTGATATTCTGAAGGATGATAATGGTAATCAGGGAGGTACCACTGTGGGTCAAGTGGAGAAGAAACCGTCGGGTGACAGGCAGGAATCGGATGAGGAGGTGGTTGAAGAAGTCTACACTGAAACTAGTAAATTTATGACATCGGATACTCATCCTTTCTCTTCGAAAGCAGGGGCAAGCACTTCTTCTACCAAGGTCTCTAATGGATAGGCTGTCTGCTTTTCGTCTGAAGGGGCTGCTATTTTGTGGCTACTTTATCTTTGATGATGGTGGTTGAGGTTTATGTTTTGTGTGTTGCATTGTTTTGTCTACTAGATGTCTTGTCATGATGTATAGTAGACTAGGTTATGGGGTGTGATAGGTATTTGGTTTTTGTTTGTTTTACATATATGGGGCATGTCCTGTATATGAACTAGTGTGGAACACATCCTCACTACTTGTATTTATTTGCGGTTGCATTTTAATAGATTCACCGGGGTAACCCTTTACCCAAAAAATGGGTTGCAAGGCCATTAACATGTGACACGACATCGGAAGCAACCAAACCTTAGGCATTTTCTAGTTGGCATATTCTAAGACACAAAAGCACTGCTTGGTACTCGTTCTCACCAAGAGTGAGGCTGCCCGACACCCGTTAGATCTAACCTTTTGTTCTGCGGTCTAGGTATATTGTTGATTAATGGTGCTTATGGTACCCTATTCATGACACGATTTCTCGTATCATGTATCATTTCTCGCATCATTTCTTGGTACTAGTTTTCACCAAGATTGCTTCTTGTTTTTGTACACATCATACCATTTTGTAAACATTGAAATATTTGTAACATGTATTTTTTTTGGGTAAAGGTTTCACCCTGGTAAAATTTTATATCACAACAAAACCAACAAAGAACAAGTGGTAGACAGAAACGCCTACCAATTCATATCCCCGACATGCCGGGGAAATGTACAACCAAGAAAGAAAAACATCTAACACACGAGCCACAGCAAACCACTAAACAAAATCAGACTAGCATCCTAGACGAACACTAATTTGATCTGAACACTAACACAACCACATTAGCCTAGTTGATCGTATATGACTAGCCCTTTCGGCAGCTTCCAATCTCTAAGAATTTTCTCCACTTGTCTCGAGTCCTTGAATTTCAGATTTACCAACTTCAATCGAACCGAGGAGTTGACCGCATCCGCAACTTGTTGAGCTGACCGTTGAGTATTCGCAAACAACCTGGAATTTCTTTCTAGCCAAACCTGATAAACGGCCGCCGCAACCAAAATCCTGCCAATAACGTGCTTTGCTAATTTTGAACCTGACGTGTGAACAAGATGCTGGAAAATGTCCTCCCATTTATCCGAGATGTGTTGCATAGCTCCCATGGGTTTAACTATCATCCAAACTTGTGTCGAAAAAGGGCATTCAAAGAATAAATGCGTACGAGAATCGATACCATGCTGACACAACGGACAACACATCAGCCGCAAGTTAACGGGTCCACCAACATCCCAATGCTTCAACCTATCTTGAGTCTTAAGCTTGTTCCCAATCACTAGCCACATGAGAAACGCATGACGCGGTATACACTGAGAAAACTAAACTGCTCTATACCAGTTAACATTTGGGACGCTTAACCGAAGTGTATCCCAAACATTCTTGGACGAGTATCTTGTTTCCTTACCGTTATTATCAATCCAGGCAATGGTATCTTTTTTATTTGGCGTTAAGCTCGGGATCTGCATATTTGCCAGAGCCGGGTATGTGTCTAGCCAAGCCTCCGGCCATATCCATTGACCATCATTCACCACTTCCGCTAACTTTGTATTAATGCAAAAGCCCGCTTGTTGAAACATCCTTGGCGTAATAAAGCTCCCAATTGGATCCGCATGAGACCATTTATCATACCAAGCAAATGTCGCCATGCCATCTCCTATCTTTGACCACACATGCTCACGAATAAGCGGTCTAAGCTTTAAGATTTTTCTCCACCCCCACGTATTTCCTTGCTTAATCGGAACATCCCAAAAACACCTTTGTTTCAGCTTGTATGTGTGAATCCACTTAACCCAAAGAGACTCTCGATTAGTTAAGAGGCTCCACACATGAAACGTCATCAATGCCTTATTCACATCATCAACACGTTTGATCCCCAACCCCCCTTCCTCCCTAGGCCGACATATTGTTTTCCACGCAACCTTTGCCTTACCTTTCCCTACTGATCCGCTTTTCCATAGAAAATCTTTCATTTTCCTTTCGAGCTCCTTGGTAATACGCTTTGGCAGAATGAAGACAGATGCCCAGTAGACATGCATAGACGATAGAACTGATCTGATGAGTTGAAGTCTTCCCGCGAATGAAAGAAACTTGTTGCCCCAATACGAGATTCTATTTTCCATTTTTTCAACAAGAATTTGGCAATCTTTATACAATAATCGGGAGGATATAAGGGGAACTCCAAGATATTTAACAGGAAGGTACCCTTCTTTGAACGACACAAGATCCAGAATCCTTTGTTTAACCTGGTTGGTCACGTTAGCAAAGTATACCGTGCTTTTAGGGATGCTTGGAACTAAACCTGACATGTTTTTAAAACTTTCAAGAGCTTCTATTTCACCCCCGAAGTTATAAATGTCACACCCCCAAAATCCACACGCGGAGTACCACCGCTTGGAGGCGTGACATGACCAGGATCAAGCCACCAATCATATCGAACATTTAAATAATAAGAAGTAATAATAAGTGCAAACCAATCATTCAATACGATAGGTGTTCAAAACGTAAGTATAGTCTCAAAGTGTAGCGGAAGCATAACGTAAAACCAAAGCAAGTAATAAGTTTCTAATGTTTAAGTTTATAACATGGCATCCACGACCCATGTCCCACAACGACCTGCTCCTCCCTGTGCAAGCTCCATATGTACCTAAGGTCCTGCAAGGCATGCAGCAGAGAGTCAACAACTAGTTGAGCGAGTTCACAGTTAATAGTTCAGTAATCGTAATAGTATAGTAAGCCTTGTGTTCGTTCATTAAGTCATGTATCGTATTAGTTCGTATCGCGGCCCTCTAGGCATGTATGCGAAGATTAGGGAAAGTTCCCTAGTATTCTAGACTAGGTATATTTTTATCGCGGCCACCCGGCATGTGTGCGAAGTTTAGTGTATAGTTCGCGGCCTTCCTAGGCATGTGTGCGAAGATTACTCATATTATCGCGGCCAACCCCGGCGTGTGTGCGAAGATCAGTTCTATAAGTATCACTAGTCTAGTCGTATCTTATCAATAACCCTTCCTCACCCGAGGACCATATAACTAAGTTCCATAAGCTAGGTAAGTACAAGTAAATAATCCAACCCATTCCCACCCTGGGAACCCCATGCCTTGGCTGTGTGAACTCACCTTGGTTTGCTCGGTATGATAAGTATATGCTCACAGTAAATCAATCAAGTCCTAAAGTGCACGTATACTTAAATCAGTTCATTTTCGCATTGATTTCTCGTAAGTTAAAAGTATAGAATGCATGCAAGTTAATCATCACCGATTCAACACATAACAGTTATTTCACGTTCTTACAATCATGCATCATATGATAGAGTTCTTGGTCAATTCTAACAAGGTTATTCAGTAACACATTTAACAGGGTCATCGTGTTTTACAAGATCAACATACCTAACAAGGTAACAAGCTTTAGCAGAATTAAAAAACATGGTTAACACTTAACACAGTTAACATACTTAACTCAACACAGTCATCACTAACTGATAATAGCATCACAAGTATATCACAGACATCACGGCGAAACACCCATGTGTTTCGTCGAGTCTGGTCACGGTGAAACACTCATGTGTTTCGTCGAGATAGGCGTTTCGTCGAGATCACGAGAGCCTCTCTTTGATTCATCGGGTCCATATCAGTTTCAGCAATAATAAACAAAATATGACAGAATCTTAATTGCCCTAGTGGCCGACATCTATCACAACCGCCAAGAATCATTGGACCAAAAATGGATACAATGGCTGATAATTTACTAAACAATCACATGTATATGCACAATTGACTTTTGCTATAATTACTTGTGTAGTGTGCCCCATTTTGTTGATTGGACCAAAATAAGTCATGTAAGCCGACAAGTCAATTAATTGACACACAACAATTGATTTCAATATTTAATATTCACAAAATACATACTGACAATTCAATATCTTAATCACATGGCTTTGATTTGATCAATCTACAAACACATGCACATGAGCCACCAATTTCATTATACAAGTCTATCCAACCTTTACCAACCATGTGATCTCAATCCTATTGGACCTCTACTCAACTGTTACATCAAGTTTTATTACTATGCATATCAGTCATGTTTCAATCATAAGCATATAGCCGAACACATCATCATACGATACATAACAAGCATATGGCATAATCATACGTCTATATGTACATACTCGTTAAATCAGATTGCACGTAAACAAGGTTAGCAATTAGGGATCATTATAAACGAGAATCAGGCTTATACATACAAGAATTAACACACGAATCTACTAACCCCAATTACACTGAGATGATGTCCTCGAAGAGATCCGGAGATGTGTTGCCGTCGCACACTTGGTAGGGGAAAGAAAAAAATAGGGTTTGTTCCAAATGACATCCCATCTACGTACGTGCTAATATGTGAACAAAGTTTGGGCCGGTTGCAACACAACAATCTTGGGCCGGTTGTAATCGCTCAACACAACAGCGAATTGGGTCGGATATTATCACAATACGGACATGTGTTATAAAGAATCAAAGAACAGGGTGCGACAAGAGTTTGACACACACTACTAGGCTTGACAGGCCAAGCCTAGGCAACACAAAACAAACAACTCACAAACGGCCCAAACAAACTAAACAACCTGAAAAACAAAACTAACTAACTGCAAACACTAGCAAACTAGACTCGCAATTAGCCCGGTTCGTCTTCGTTTACTCCCCATGTTTCCAAGAGCTTCCTATACTTCACGTCTCGTCCGTTCTTGAAACCCATTAAACGAAGCCGCACCATATCCAAAATAATCTGTGCCACCGTCTCTTCATTCCTGTGAATGTTGGAAAACAGCCGGTTATTCCGTTCTTGCCTTATAAAGTATGTAGAGGCCGCTACCACAAGCTTACAAACAATGTGTTCCAGTTTCTTTGATGTGACAACTCGTATTTTGAACCCTTGTTTGTATTACGTACTAACTGTATGAACTATATGTGATTATGTGAACTCTATTTGAATAACATGTTATACGTGCCTTGTGTGAAATTGTGAATGTTCGTTTATATGGTTGCATGATCCAACTACACAAACCCAATCGGCCCATGTATGTTTGGCCGACTCGAGACCAAGGACAACCCAATGATGGGTTCGGCCCACTTCATGTACACGCATAACACATAGGGTGTTAGTAACCTTCTCTCATTTGTTACAAACACACTAGTTATACAAAAACCCTAGAACTCCTTCTCTCTCTCTTGTTTCCTCTTGAAGCCGGCGACAACATCACCTGGACTCGAGACCTCACGGGTTTCATCCCTAAGTCGGTTAGTGTTGTAAGTGTCTGTTGTTATATGATTTCCTGTTTGATGATGTTTTCTTGCATGATAATCTAGGGCTATTGCTACATGATTGATTGTGTTCTTGCTAATCGGCTCATGTGCATATTGATTATGAATATATATGAAATCGGCGATATGTATGACTGGCAATATGATAATTGGTCCGAATATATGCTTGTTAAACCGACTATAATATTAGGATTTCGGGTTAGGATGGCATGTTTTGTCTAGAGTCCGGTTACATGATAGTTAAATGTTGCGGTTTATGCTTCGTATGATTATTAGCTGATGATGATAATATGAACATGTTTGAAGATGATTTGAAACTGTGAAAATGGTTGATTGATCTGATTCGAAACTGCCTAACTTGTTAGCTAAAATTACGGAATGATTGTTACTAATAATTAAGGAAATCTGTTACACATTGTGCCGACACGGATTGCGAGTCGAGAACCCTTAGTCTCGACTCGAGACCACATTACTGATACGGAACAACACAAACCGAGACCACGGTTGCGGGTCCGGTTGCGACTCGAGACCGTGTGATCTCGACCTGAGCATGACGACCCGAGACCTCCTTTGTTGCGACTTGAGACTTCGGAAACCAGTACCACTCGAGACCGCTTAGTCTCGACTCGAGACCGTGAACACTTGCACGTCACTATTGGACTTGCACCGTCACGAGCCCAACTGTTTGGGCCGGATACTTGGACATGCCTACGTGTCTGCTATTGGACTGCTATGATATACTTGTGCATGCCATGATTATATTTGTGTGCTATATGTGTAGAACATACGTGCTATACTTGAATACGAACCTGACTTGTATAATAACCATGCTAGGACGTGGTTGATCACTATATAGCTTAACTGAACTTTGTGTATCTGCCGAGCAAACCAAGGTGAGTTTACACAGCCAAGGCATGGGGTTCCCAGGGTGGGAATGGGTTTTGGATTATTTATTCGTACTTACTCAGATGATAGAATTTAATGATATGGTCCTCAGGGTGAGGAAGGGTAATGATGAGATATGACTAGACTAGTATACTAATTGAACTGATCTTCGCACACACGCCAGGGGTTGGCCGCGATATTATGACTGATCTTCGCACACATGCCTTGGAAAGGCCGCGAACTATATACCAAAACTTCGCACACATGCCAGGGTGGCCGCGATACAAATATACATAGTCTAGAATACTTGAGAACTTTCCCTAATCTTCGCATACATGCCTAGAGGGCTTCGATACGAATTAATACGATACATGACCTAATGAACGAACGCCATGCTTACTATACCATTACTATTACTGAACCATTAACTGTGAACTCGCTCAACTAGTTGTTGACTCTCTGCTGCATGCCTTGCAGGACCTTAGGTACATATGGAGCTTGCACAAGGAGGAGCAGGTCGTTGTGGGCACGGATCGTGAATGTTTCGTTAAAACACTTTATGACATTTCATACTCTATTATGTTGGGTTTTATTTATACGCTTCCGCTAAACAGTGTTAACATACTTATATTTTGAACACCTTTCGTATTGGTGGTTGAATGACGTTTACTCTTACTTATTAATTACATGTTCAATATGATTGGTGGCTTGATCCTGGTCATGTCACGCCTCCAGGCGGTGGTACTCCGCGTGTGAATTTTGGGGGTGTGACAGATTGGTATCAGAGCCATTGGTTATAGAGAACTTGGTTTTAATATGGGAAAAAACGTTTTTATTAAAACCAGACTATAACTAGAACAGTGCTCTCAACAATCCACAACGACGCTTTGCTCCACGTGCAAGACTCAACATCCTAGGTAATATGGTTTATGTTTATTGCCTACTTGCTAGATTGCATAGAACTTTGCTCGTAGTATGCTTAGATACACATGACACTATTGCATGAGAATACCTATGTGCTTACACTCTTCTGTCATCGCACTACACGCGAACCATTCTCACTTATGCTACTTTTACTATGAAGATCATGTCTGGACGAATTAACATGACTCAAGCCCAGTTGACGGCTCTCATTAATGAACAAGTTGCTGCGGCACTTGCAGCCGCACAAGCAAGAGGTATATCCTGTAGTTATAACTCGCACTAGGATCTTTAGGTCCTACACTCCTAAACCAACTCTTGTGTTTAACCTTGTCCCATTCGTACACAATAGGTCAACACGCACCGCAACCAGTTTGCACTTTCAAGAACTTCATGGACTGTCGTCCAAGTACGTTCAGTGGCACGGAAGGAGCAGTGGGACTACTCCATTGGTTCGAGAAGCTCGAGTCGGTATTCGAGATGTGTGAATGCCCTGAGGCTCGCAGGGTCAAGTACGCCACTGGTACGTTAGAAGGAATTGCGCTAACCTGGTGGAACGCGCAAGTTCAGATTCTAGGGTTGGCAGCTGCTAACGCCACCCCTTGGAACGATTTTAAGGAACTCATCAAACGTGAATACTGCACGCGGGATGACATCCACAAGTTGGAAGATGAGTTTTACCATCTGAAGATGACGGGGTCGAAAATCGAAGCCTATACGAAACGGTCGAACGAACTGGCCATCTTGTGTCCAACCATGGTGGACCCTCCAATCAAGCGTATCGAATTGTACCTCAAGGGTCTAGCCTCAGAGATTCAGAGCCATGTTACATCGGCAAACCTTGACAATATCCAAGACATCCAGCGTCTTGCTCATCGCCGTACAGATCAGGCAGTGGAACAGAACAAGCTGCCCAAACGCGTCAGTGCTACCACTCCAGCTGTTACTCCTGCTACACTTAGCGACAACAAACGAAAATGGGATGGGGATTCCAGCAGGGGATCAGTTTCCGTTCAGTCTCAAGCGCAGCAGCGCAAGACAAATGACTACCAGAATCCGAGTCAGCAATCATCCGGCAGTCAGGGGCAGGGTGGATATCGGGGATTTCACCCGCTATGTAATAAGTGTAACAGACACCACAGTGGACGGTGTCACAAAGAACGTTGTCAGAGATGCCTCAAGTTAGGGCATGAAGCTAAAGACTGTAGGAGTGTGAGACCCGCAAATCAGAACCAGCAATTGCAACTGCCAGCTCCACAGAACCCACAGCAGCAGCCACAGCGTGGGAACCGGGGGTGTTTCCAGTGTGGGGCTGAAGGTCATTTCAAACGCGATTGCCCTCAAGTGAACCAGAACCAAAATCGCAACAACAACAATCAACAGGGCAATGGGAACAACAACAATGGGGGAAACAACAACAGCAATGGCAACGAAGCTCGAGGTCGTGCTTTCGTGCTGGGTCAGGGCGACGCAAGGAATGATCCCAATGTGGTTATGGGTAAGTTTCTTCTCGACGATATTTATGTTACTGTTTTGTTTAATTCGGGTGCGGATACAAGTTATATATCATTGAAAGTCAGTAAATTGCTAAAACGTGCAACAACACTCTTAACCACTAAACATGTAGTAGAATTAGCTAATGGTAAGAATCTAGAAGCCACGCATGTAGTCAGGGGTTGTAATATTGTCTTAGCCGGTCAAGCTTTCTCCATCGACCTTATTCCCATAGTCTTGGGAAGCTTCGATATCGTTATAGGGATGGATTGGTTATCCCAACATCACGCAGAGATCTTGTGCAAAGAGAAGATTGTTCGCATTCCCCGTTCTGGCCAGGAACCTCTCGAAGTTCAAGGCGATAAGAGTGGTGTTGTGGTTGGCATCATCTCTTTTCTAAAGGCTCAGAAGTGTTTGCGAAAGGGTCACACTGCTATTCTGGCACTTGTCACTGATGCATCAGCGAAAGAAAAGAAGTTGGAAGACATTCCAGTTGTACGCGACTTCCCTCAGGTGTTCCTGAAGATTTACCTGGTCTACCGCCTCATCGTCAGGTCGAATTTCAAATCGAGCTCGCTCCAGGAGCAGCACGTATAGCTCGAGCACCGTATCGTTTAGCTCCAGCTAAACTGGAAGAACTGTCAAAGCAGTTACAAGAGCTCTTGGAAAAGGGCTTTATTCGTCCAAGCTCTTCGCCTTGGGGAGCTCCAGTGTTATTCGTGAAAAAGAAGGACGGTACCTTCAGGATGTGCATAGACTACCGCGAACTGAACAAGGTGACAGTGAAGAACCGCTACCCTCTGCCGCGTATTGACGACTTATTCGACCAGTTGCAAGGGTCGAGTTACTACTCCAAGATAGACTTGAGGTCAGGTTACCATCAGCTGAGAGTCCGGGATGAGGACGTCTCCAAAACCGCATTCAGAACTCGCTACGGTCACTACGAGTTCCTTGTTATGCCATTCGGGTTAACGAACGCGCCTGCCGTATTCATGGATTTAATGAACAGGGTATGCAAGCCGTACCTAGACAAGTTTGTCATCGTTTTCATCGACGATATTCTGATTTACTCCAAGAGTCAGGAGGAGCACGAGCAGCATCTACGATTGATTTTGGAACTCCTTCGAACAGAGCAGTTGTACACCAAGTTTTCGAAATGTGACTTCTGGCTTCGTGAAGTCCACTTTCTAGGCCACGTAGTAAACAAGGATGGGATCCATGTTGATCCATCCAAGGTAGTGATCAGGAACTGGCCTGCACCGCGTACACCAACGAAAATACGCCAATTCTTGGGTTTGGCGGGTTACTACAGAAGATTCATTAAGGATTTCTCAAAGATTGCACAGCCACTTACGCTACTGACATAGAAGGGTGTCACCTACCGTTGGGGTAATACTCAGGAAACTGCTTTTCAGCACTTAAAGGATAGACTTTGCAGTGCACCTATCCTCTCATTGCCAGAGGGCACAGACGACTTCGTGGTTTACTGTGATGCATCCATCCAGGGTCTTGGATGTGTGTTAATGCAGCGCGACAAGGTCATTGCTTACGCTTCGCGCCAACTCAAGGTTCACGAACGGAACTACACGACGCACGATTTGGAGCTGGGAGCTGTTGTTTTTGCGCTTAAGATATGGAGACACTACCTGTACAGTACCAAGTGCACTATCTACACCGATCACAGGAGTCTCGAGCATATCTTCAAGCAGAAGGAGTTGAACATGCGTCAACGTCGATGGGTTGAACTACTGAACATTTACGAATGCGCTATCAAGTACCATCCAGGCAAAGCCAATGTTGTGGCTAACGCTCTCAGTCGAAAAGATACTACACCTAGGCGTGTGCGAGCACTACAGCTTACTATTCCGTCTAGTCTTCCGGCACAGATACGAGATGCTCAGGTAGAAGCATTGAAACCAGAAAACGTCAGGGCTGAAGCCCTACGCGGCTCAAGGCAACGACTAGAACAGAAGGAAGACGGTGCCTATTATGTAACAGGGCGTACTTGGGTCCCACTATATGGCGGTTTACGAGAACTTGTAATGGATGAAGCACACAAATCTCGCAACTCGATACATCCAGGTTCGGATAAGATGTACCACCACATCAGGACGACGTATTGGTGGCCTAGCATGAAGGCCCACATTGCCACTTATGTCGGCAAATGCTTGACCTGTGCAAGAGTCAAGGCAGAATATCAGAAACCAGCAGGCTTACTTCAGCAACCAAAGATACCACAGTGGAAATGGGAGGAAATTTCCATGGATTTTGTTACAGGCCTGCCTAGATCTCAGCGTGGGAACGATACTATTTGGGTGATCGTGGATCGACTCACCAAGTCTGCTCACTTCTTGGCAATCAAAGAAACGGACAAGTTTTCCACACTTGCAGACATATACTTGAAAGAAGTAGTCTCAAGGCACGGGGTGCCCACCTCTATCATTTCGGATCGCGATGCACGATTCACTTCAGAACTATGGCAAGCAATGCACAAAGCTTTTGGCTCACAGCTAGACATGAGCACAGCATATCACCCTCAGACGGATGGACAGTCTGAACGCACGATTCAAACTCTAGAAGACATGCTTCGGGCATGTGTTATCGATTTCGGCAACAGCTGTGAAAAGCATCTCCCTTTAGTGGAGTTCTCGTATAATAACAGTTATCACACCAGCATACAAGCCGCTCCATTCGAGGCATTGTATGGACGTAAATGCCAGTCACCTCTCTGTTGGGCAGAGGTGGGGGATAGCCAGATCACGGGTCCAGAACTTATAGTGTACACCACGGAAAAGATTGCACAAATACGACAACGTATGGCGGCAGCTCGCGACCGTCAGAAAAGCTACGCGGATAAGCGTAGGAAGCCATTGGAATTTCAGGTCGGGGACCGGGTTTTACTTAAAGTCTCACCCTGGAAGGGTGTGGTCCGTTTTGGCAAATGGGGCAAGCTCAATCCGCAGTATGTCGGACCGTTTGAGATAGCAGAAAGAATAGGCAAAGTAGCCTACAGGCTAAACCTACCAGCTGAACTCGGTGCAGTTCACAATGTTTTCCACGTGTCGAATCTGAAGAAGTGCCTGTCAGATGAGACCCTCATAGTTCCTCTGAAGGAACTCACTATCGACGAGCAGTTGCGATTCGTCGAGGAACCTGTTGAAATTACGGACCGGAATGTGAAGGTCCTCAAACACAAGAGAATCCCTCTTGTCCGAGTTCGTTGGAACTCCCGTCGTGGCCTAGAGTACACCTGGGAACGCGAAGACCAGATGACAGAAAAGTATCCCCAGTTATTCGGAACCAATGCAACCACTACTGAGTGTATGAACTATATGTGATTATGTGAACTCTATTTGAATAACATGTTATACGTGCCTTGTGTGAAATTGTGAATGTTCGTTTATATGGTTGCATGATCCAACTACACAAACCCAATCGGCCCATGTATGTTTGGCCGACTCGAGACCAAGGACAACCCAATGATGGGTTCGGCCCACTTCATGTACACGTATAACACATAGGGTGTTAGTAACCTTCTCTCATTTGTTACAAACACACAAGTTATACAAAAACCCTAGAACTCCTTCTCTCTCTGTTGTTTCCTCTTGAAGCCGGCGACAACATCACCTGGACTCGAGACCTCACGGGTTTCATCCCTAAGCCGGTTAGTGTTGTAAGTGTCTGTTGTTATATGATTTCATGTTTGATGATGTTTTCTTGCATGATAATCTAGGGCTATTGTTACATGATTGATTGTGTTCTTGCTAATCGGCTCATGTGCATATTGATTATGAATATATATGAAATCGGCGGTATGTATGATTGGCAATATGATAATTGGTCCGAATATATGCTTGTTAAACCGGCTATGATATTAGGATTTCGGGTTAGGATGGCATGTTTTGTCTAGAGTCTGGTTACATGATAGTTAAATGTTGCGGTTTATGCTTCGTATGATGATTAGCTGATGATGATAATATGAACATGTTTGAAGATGATTTGAAACTGTGAAAATGGTTGATTGATCTGATTCGAAACTGCCTAACTTATTAGCTAAAATTACGGAATGATTGTTACTAATAATTAAGGAAATCTGTTACACATTGTCCCGACAAGGATTGCGAGTCGAGAACCCTTAGTCTCGACTCGAGACCACATTACTGATACGGAACAACACAAACCGAGACCACGGTTGCGGGTCCGGTTGCGACTCGAGACCTGTGATCTCGACCTGAGCATGACGACCCGAGACCTCCTTTGTTGCGACTCGAGACTTCGGAAACCAGTACCACTCGAGACCGCTTAGTCTCGACTCGAGACCGTGAACACTTGCACGTCACTATTGGACTTGCACCGTCACGAGCCCAACTGTTTGGGCCGGATACTTGGACTTGCCTACGTGTCTGCTATTGGACTGC
This sequence comes from Helianthus annuus, assembly GCF_002127325.2. NCBI lineage: Eukaryota > Viridiplantae > Streptophyta > Magnoliopsida > Asterales > Asteraceae > Helianthus > Helianthus annuus. Next base: position 76,948,999 of record NC_035441.2, read on the forward strand.
TATGATATACTTGTGCATGCCATGATTATACTTGTGTGCTATATGTGTAGAACATACTTGAATACGAACCTGACCTGTATAATAACCATGCTAGGACGTGGTTTATCACTATATAGCTTAACCGAACTTTGTGTATCTGCCGAGCAAACCAAGGTGAGTTCACACAGCCAAAGCATGGGGTTCCCAGGGTGGGAATGGGTTTTGGATTATTTATTCGTACTTACTCAGATGATAGAATTTAATGATATGGTCCTCAGTGTGAGGAAGGGTAATGATGAGATACGACTAGACTAGTATACTAATTGAACTGATCTTCGCACACACGCCAGGGGTTGGCTGCGATATTATGACTGATCTTCGCACACATGCCTTGGAAAGGCCGCAAACTATATACTAAAACTTCGCACACATGCCAGGGTGGCCGCGATACAAATATACATAGTCTAGAATACTTGAGAACTTTCCCTAATCTTCGCATACATGCCTAGAGGGCTGCGATACGAATTAATACGATACATGACCTAATGAACGAACGCCATACTTACTATACCATTACTATTACTGAACCATTAACTGTGAACTCGCTCAACTAGTTGTTGACTCTCTGCTGCATGCCTTGCAGGACCTTAGGTACATATGGAGCTTGCACAAGGAGGAGCAGGTCGTTGTGGGCACGGATCGTGAATGTTTCGTTAAAACACTTTAGGACATTTCATACTCTATTATGTTGGGTTTTATTTATACGCTTCCGCTAAACAGTGTTAACATACTTATATTTTGAACACCTTTCGTATTGGTGGTTGAATGACGTTTACTCTTACTTATTAATTACATGTTCAATATGATTGGTGGCTTGATCCTGGTCATGTCACGCCTCCAGGCGGTGGTACTCCGCGTGTGAATTTTGGGGGTGTGACAGATTGGTATCAGAGCCATTGGTTATAGAGAACTTGGTTTTAATATGGGAAAAAACGTTTTTATTAAAACCAGACTATAACCAGAATAGTGCTCTCAACAATCCACAACGACGCTTCGCTCCACGTGCAAGACTCAACATCCTAGGTAATATGGTTTATGTTTATTGCCTACTTGCTAGATTGCATAGAACTTTGCTCGTAGTATGCTTAGATACACATGACACTATTGCATGAGAATACCTATGTGCTTACACTCTTCTGTCATCGCACTACACGCGAACCATTCTCACTTATGCTACTTTTACTATGAAGATCATGTCTGGACGAATTAACATGACTCAAGCCCAGTTGACGGCTCTCATTAATGAACAAGTTGCTGCGGCACTTGCAGCCGCACAAGCAGGAGGTATATCCTGTAGTTATAACTCGCACTAGGATCTTTAGGTCCTACACTCCTAAACCAACTCTTGTGTTTAACCTTGTCCCATTCGTACACAACAGGTCAACACGCACCGCAACCAGTTTGCACTTTCAAGAACTTCATGGACTGTCGTCCAAGTACGTTCAGTGGCACGGAAGGAGCAGTGGGACTACTCCATTGGTTCGAGAAGCTCGAGTCGGTATTCGAGATGTCTGAATGCCCTGAGGCTCGCAGGGTCAAGTACGCCACTGGTACGTTGGAAGGAATCGCGCTAACCTGGTGGAACGCGCAAGTTCAGATTCTAGGGTTGGCAGCTGCTAACGCCACCCCTTGGAACGATTTTAAGGAACTCATCAAACGTGAATACTGCACGCGGGATGACATCCACAAGTTGGAAGATGAGTTTTACCATCTGAAGATGACGGGGTCGGAAATCGAAGCCTATACGAAACGGTCGAACGAACTGGCCATCTTGTGTCCAACCATGGTGGACCCTCCAATCAAGCGTATCGAATTGTACCTCAAGGGTCTAGCCTAAGAGATTCAGAGCCATGTTACATCGGCAACCCTTGACAATATCCAAGACATCCAGCGTCTTGCTCATCGCCTTACAGATCAGGCAGTGGAACAGAACAAGCTGCCGAAACACGTCAGTGCTACCACTCCAGCTGTTACTCCTGCTACACTTAGCGACAACAAACGAAAATGGGATGGGGATTCCAGCAGGGGATCAGTTTCCGTTCAGTCTCAAGCACATCAGCGCAAGACAAATGACTACCAGAATCCGAGTCAGCAATCATCCGGCAGTCAGGGGCAGGGTGGATATCGGGGATTTCACCCGCTATGTAATAAGTGTAACAGACACCACAGTGGACGGTGTCGCAAAGAACGTTGTCAGAGATGCCTCAAGTTAGGGCATGAAGCTAAAGACTGTAGGAGTGCGAGACCCGCAAATCAGAACCAGCAATTGCAACTGCCAGCTCCACAGAACCCATAGCAGCAGCCACAGCGTGGGAACCGGGGGTGTTTCCAGTGTGGGGCTGAAGGTCATTTCAAACGCGATTGCCCTCAAGTGAACCAGAACCAAAATCGCAACAACAACAATCAACAGGGCAATGGGAACAACAACAATGGGGGAAACAACAACAGCAATGGCAACGAAGCTCGAGGTCGTCCTTTCGTGCTGGGTCAGGGCGACGCAAGGAATGATCCCAATGTGGTTATGGGTAAGTTTCTTCTCGACGATATTTATGTTACTGTTTTGTTTGATTCGGGTGCGGATACAAGTTATATATCATTGAAAGTCAGTAAATTGCTAAAACGTGCACCAACACTCTTAACCAATAAACATGTAGTAGAATTAGCTAATGGTAAGAATCTAGAAGCCACACATGTAGTCAGGGGTTGTAATATTGTCTTAGCCGGTCAAGCTTTCTCCATCGACCTTATTCCCATAGTCTTGGGAAGCTTCGATATCGTTATAGGGATGGATTGGTTATCCCAACATCACGCAGAGATCTTGTGCAAAGAGAAGATTGTTCGCATTCCCCGTTCTGGCCAGGAACCTCTCGAAGTTCAAGGCGATAAGAGTGGTGCTGTGGTTGGCATCATCTCTTTTCTAAAGGCTCAGAAGTGTTTGCGAAAGGGTCACACTGCTATTCTGACACTTGTCACTGATGCATCAGCGAAAGAAAAGAAGTTGGAAGACATTCCACTTGTACGCAACTTCCCTCAGGTGTTTCCTGAAGATTTACCTGGTCTACCGCCTCATCGTCAGGTCGAATTTCAAATCGAGCTCGCTCCAGGAGCAGCACCTATAGCTCGAGCACCGTAACGTTTAGCTCCAACTGAACTGGAAGAACTGTCAAAGCAGTTACAAGAGCTCTTGGAAAAGGGCTTTATTCGTCCAAGCTCTTCGCCTTGGGGAGCTCCAGTGTTATTCGTGAAAAAGAAGGACGGTACCTTTAGGATGTGCATAGACTACCGCGAACTGAACAAGGTGACAGTGAAGAACCGCTACACTCTGCCGCGTATTGACGACTTATTCGACCAGTTGCAAGGGTCGAGTTACTACTCCAAGATAGACTTGAGGTCAGGTTACCATCAGCTGAGAGTCCGGGATGAGGACGTCTCCAAACCGCATTCAGAACTTGCTACGGTCACTACGAGTTCCTTGTTATGCCATTTGGGTTAACAAACGCGCCTGCCGTATTCATGGATTTAATGAACATGGTATGCAAGCCGTACCTAGACAAGTTTGTCATCGTTTTCATCGACGATATTCTGATTTACTCCAAGAGTCAGGAGGAGCACGAGCAGCATCTACGATTGATTTTGGAACTCCTTCGAACAGAGCAGTTGTACGTCAAGTTTTCGAAATGTGACTTCTGGCTTCGTGAAGTCCACTTTCTAGGCCACGTAGTAAACAAGGATGGGATCCATGTTGATCCATCAAAGGTAGACTCGATCAGGAACTGGCCTGCACCGCATACACCAACGGAAATACGCCAATTCTTGGGTTTGGCGGGTTACTACAGAAGATTCATTAAGGATTTCTCAAAGATTGCACAGCCACTTACGCTACTGACACAGGAGGGTGTCACCTACCGTTGGGGTAATACTCAGGAAACTGCTTTTCAGCACCTAAAGGATAGACTTTGTAGTGCACCTATCCTCTCATTGCCAGAGGGCACAGACGACTTCGTGGTTTACTGTGATGCATCCATCCAGGGTCTTGGATGTGTGTTAATGCAGCGCGACAAGGTCATTGCTTACGCTTCGCGCCAACTCAAGGTTCACGAACGGAACTACATGACGCACGATTTGGAGCTGGGAGCTGTTGTTTTTGCGCTTAAGATATGGCGACACTACCTGTACGGTACCAAGTGCACTATCTACACCGATCACAGGAGTCTCGAGCATATCTTCAAGCAGAAGGAGTTGAACATGCGTCAACGTCGATGGGTTGAACTACTGAACGATTACGAATGCGCTATCAAGTACCATCCAGGCAAAGCCAATGTTGTGGCTGACGCTCTCAGTCGAAAAGATACTACACCTAGGCGTGTGCGAGCACTACAGCTTACTATTCAGTCCAGTCTTCCGGCACAGATACGAGATGCTCAGGTAGAAGCATTGAAACCAGAAAACGTCAGGGCTGAAGCCCTACGCGGCTCAAGGCAACGACTAGAACAGAAGGAAGACGGTGCCTATTATGTAACAGGGCGTATTTGGGTCCCACTATATGGCGGTTTACGAGAACTTGTAATGGATGAAGCACACAAATCTCGCTACTCGATACATCCAGGTTCAGAAAAGATGTACCACGACATCAGGACGACGTATTGGTGGCCTAGCATGAAGGCCCACATTGCCACTTATGTCGGCAAATGCTTGACCTGTGCAAGAGTCAAGGCAGAATATTAGAAACCAGCAGGCTTACTTCAGCAACCAAAGATACCACAGTGGAAATGGGAGGAAATTTCCATGGATTTTGTTACAGGCCTGCCTAGATCTCAACGTGGGAACGATACTATTTGGGTGATCGTGGATCGACTCACCAAGTCTGCTCACTTCTTGGCAATCAAAGAAACGGACAAGTTTTCCACACTTGCAGACATATACTTGAAAGAAGTAGTCTCAAGGCACGGGGTGCCCACCTCTATCATTTCGGATCGCGATGCACGATTCACTTCAGAACAATGGCAAGCAACGCACAAAGCTTTGGGCTCACAGCTAGACATGAGCACAGCATATCACCCTCAGACGGATGGACAGTCTGAACGCACGATTCAAACTCTAGAAGACATGCTTCGGGCATGTGTTATCGATTTCGGCAACAGCTGGGAAAAGCATCTCCCTTTAGTGGAGTTCTCGTATAATAACAGTTATCACACCAGCATACAAGCCGCTCCATTCGAGGCATTGTACGGACGTAAATGCCGGTCACCTCTCTGTTGGGCAGAGGTGGGGGATAGCCAGATCACAGGTGTGACATCCCTCACTAAACCAGGTATCCGTACGACTTAATTTACTATTAATTCCTGCTTAATTACTGTGCTTGACTGAGATTACTGATAAACTGCTACTTGACTGTTGATACATGTACATATCTGCATCATACTTTGATTTCCGTCACTACATTATTTACTTACTGAACTCTAGTGACACAAACATGATGCACAAAAGCACAGTAGCATTTGAACGGATAACCTATTGAACATGCTGATATAGCCAGCATCAGGCAAACACTGCCTCTAAAGGCCTGTATGAGCCAGAAATATTTTACTACACCCAGTGTGTGTGTAGGGATACAAGGGTTGTTAAACTGCGTCTCTAGGAATAAGATGTAATGATTGGATGTGCCTAAAACGTACTCTAAGCACGAAACACAGCACTTTTATCAACATACTAGCTTCTAGCAAATTAATAAAGTGCCAAAACATAAGGAAATATTCCTGACACTTTGCAGAATAAATTGTGTCGCTAAAAATATTATTTACGACGCTTAAAGGATTACTTAAGCACTTTAACGGATTACTATCCAACCGAACAACCGGACAATACCCAGAACATAAAAATATTGTCAGAAATATTGTTAGCCTTTTTCTGAGCCAGTTAGGGTCCCTGATTACCTTAACACCCGCTTTATAACGCATCATGCAACTAACGGGGTTAATCTCTAAAGTTAACCTATTAACATAACTAATCACTAACTGAATGGTTGGAAACGAACCGGATACCCCCCCCCCCCTCAATGGAATCGGCCAAACCAAGGGGACAAAGGAGTACAAGGGTTGATTATTTTATTGATCTATGTTGGATATCTAGAGGACATGAAAACCGTTGGACGATGGCACTAGAATTTCTCTATAAATACCATCACCTAAACCAAGAGATAACACACCACATTTCACCAACTCAACTCTCTCTCTTGCTCCTCCCTACTCTCGGCCGAAGACCCCCACCATCACCCACCCATTTTCGAGCTCTTGTTCATCCATTCCAAGCATACACAAGGCTTACGGATCACGTATAAGGAACCTTGAAGCAAGCGGAAGTTGAAGGACCTCGTTTCTTTGCTTTTATCCACGCCATTTTCGACTAGATTCTTCCCTAGCCCCGAGCTAGAGGTATAATGTTTAAAACTCACTCTCGATCGTATCTAAAGTGGTTAATATGATTTTTAACGGTTAAAAGTCGGAATCATGCGTTTTGAATCCATAAAGTCTACTAAAACTCGAATATTGTTGGTTAAAAGCTCCTAACATGTGTAAAAGTTGAAGTATTTGAATATGTTGATTATTGAGGCCCGATCTACGATGTGGTGGCTCTTATCATCGTTTAACCCGACTTTGTTAAGATCATAGATCTTGACATAAGCTTGTTTCTGTCGGTACGAGGGTTAAAAGGTGAAACTCCACCACACAAGAAACATGAACTTGTGTAAAAGTATTTTGACTTGTAAAATAGTATTTAAAACGAGCCGATCTACGTATGTACAAGTGGTATATTCGTAGAACCAAGTGTCGAGAAAATCATGTTTTATAAAAGTTGGGTGACATGTTAACAAATATGATTTTTACAAACTACAAGTGCATAAACACTTGTGAAACGAAAGATCCGACAAAGTAACAATTTTTATAAAAGTTGTCGGGAAGTTGTAAAGGATGATTTGTTCTAAAAACGGGGTTTTTACAAGACTAAACTATTTTATACATAGATCCACTAAATATAAGGTGATCTACACTATGACTTTCGGAAAAACTACAAGTTCATGTAATAATGCGATTTTACATACTAGTCTACAAGTTTGATGTGTTGAAACTAGTTTGAAGTATCGGAAATTGATTGGTTGATTTAAAGAAGTGTTGGAATGATTTTGTAAAAGAAAATGATACGCTTGAAAGCGTGGCCACCTCCAGTTACAGGGGAAACTCTGGCGAAATTTTTCTAAAATCTAACACTTAGAATTATTTACAAGTGTTAGACTATTTTTGATATATTTTCAAATATATTTCGCCATGACTTTATTTATTAAATAATCGGAGGTGGGATTTTTCACAAAACTAAACGTGGTAAATATTTATTCGATAAATATATTTTTCACCACATTGTTTATGATTATTTTGTGAAAATATATAAATATTATTTTTAGAGTAAAAATAATATTTACAAACGTAGACGAACCCAAAATAATACAAACGCTTACACGACAAACGTATAAGTTACAACGGTAATTACTATTACCATTTAATCGTTAAAACGTAACTTACGCTTAATACGGAAATATTCATAAACGAGTATGTTGTCAACGTATTATTTTTGGAAAATATTATGTGTAGAGAAAATATAATATTTTTGAGAAAGATATTTATATTTTGGAATGAGAAGTAAAAATATATTAAGTGAGACTTAATATTATAAACGCGCATGTATTAATTCCCCCATCCTTGGGAAGGAGATTAACTACCAAATATATACAAGGAACGGTTGTCTAACTGTTTCCCGAAAATTAAACTATAAAGCTAAAGCACGGCCATCCGTCTAATAGAATTAGCACATGTAGGTCGTTGCACAGCTTTCGGACATTTGGAGTGCTTGATTTAGCGACGCACTGACTGTGAGTTCATGTCCCCCTTTTCTCTTAACTCTTTTCAGTTTTATAAACTGCGGGGGTGAAATACATGTTACTATGATTATGAAATACTTGATACATGGTATGGTTAGCGTAAGGAGGGTTACTTTCTAGATCATGTGAATGGGTAGGCGGAAACTTGAGGTCATTAATCCTCAGGGTAGGACCGAGGGGCAGGAGCGGTAGATCTATTTGGGTGTAGCGAGCCCAGTTCCAGGTCCAGCATAACGGACCTTGGGATGACTTTGTTCCCGACGCATAAATTTGCTAGGTTTGAGCCTTCCTACTTGCATTTCACACATATCAATGGCCTTGCAAACCATTGGTGATCTCTTTTTCCTTATTTGCTACATACCAGGTTTTTGATAAAGATAAAGGTTTATTTACTCACTATCGCATGAACTCGCTCAACATTATTGTTGATTTTTCAACTTACATGTATTTCAGGGAATTAAAGATCTGGCACGATATGGCATGTTTTCCGCTGCATAAGTCACCAGGGTCATCCAGGGTTCGGGGAATGTGACTCTTTCCTGGACAAGTCACAGTCCTTGAATCATGTTTATGTTGTGTTTGGGTTTGTAATGTTTAGACAAGTTTATGGTTGTTGGGTGTTAACCCGTTAAGACAATGTTTTGGTATTTTTATTTTAATGGATGATCTTGCATATTTTTAATTCATATAGCTTGTTATGATTAAGCTATGGTATTAAGAAGTCACACCAAATTAACCACGCTTCCGCAAAGCCAGGGTGTGACAGCTTGGTATCAGAGCTCTGTTCATAGCGAACTAGGATTTCTTCTTGAGTCTAGACTATGATCACTAGGGCTTTCACGAAAACATTTTTACTGCATACCACTTAAGTCCAGATCCAAAACGTTTTTATAAACAAATGTTGAGCACATTTTATTTATTACTTTTAGGCTCAGTCTGGGAGGCTGAGGCTCGGTCTGAGAGACTGAGGCTCGGTCTGGGAGGCCGAGGCTCGATCTACTGGATCGAGGTAGTTGTCTAGTGGGACTAGGGAGTCAGTCTGGGAGGCTGGGAGAATTGTCTAGTGGGACTAGGAAATCAGTCTGGGAGGCTGGGAGAATTGGCTAGTGGGACTAGGAAGGACAGTCTGGGAGGCTGGGAGGCTAGTGGGACTAGGAGGATTATGTGATTATTACTTGGTAACTTGTGTGATTACCTGATTTACTGACTTTTGTGCATGTTTGTGTTTATGTTACAGACCCATGGACTCACCAGCCACGGGTGATTCAGATACCACCGGGCCTTTACCCATAGTATCGAACGACATTGTGTCTTCAGAGCACGAGGTGCATACCTCCGACTTCACCAGCACCGATGATGATGACTTCCAGCCCTTCGCTCTGCCCGATGGCGCTGATGAGCATATCGATGACCCACCTGCTGAGTATCTTCCCTTGGTAGCGATTCCAGCTCCCATACCCCTTGCTTCATATCCAGCATACGACTTGCTACCCGACGCCAAGGCTGGCGGCGATATTGATCTCTTTGAGGACGAGCCTTTCGAGGATGAGATTCCTGATGCAGCCCCTCTTCCCGCTGGCGATCTTTTGATGATCACTGGTGCTCCTGTTGAGGACTCGCCCGCCCATTCGCCCGTCCCAGACTCCCTTGAGTCTGTGGCATCTGCACCATCTCACGAGGTGAGCACACAGCATTTTGTACACGACTCGGACCCCGATCAGGCATCTTCTGCCGCACCCATTCCGAGCTTTGTGTTCGAGCACGACGACATTGAGGATTCTGATCCCGTTTTTCCTCCAGGATTTGATCCTGACCACGATATTGAGTACATTCCTATGGACCCACATATGGAGGACCCCGTTGATCCCGTTGATCCTGTTGATCCCTTTGATCCAGAGTTTGATTTTGATATGGCTTTTGATGACCCAGAGCCTGCCTTGGCCCCAGAGCAGGCAGTTGCTCTAGATCCTGTGCATGAGCATGACCTGGTACATGCCGGCGTTCCTGATGAGCCCATATTAGCAGACCCACCTGTTGGTGACCATCTTGTGGACATTCCTTTGATTGTTGACGACCATGTTATAGCTGATGATCCTGTTGTTGATCCACCTTTTGTTGATCCCCCTTTGATTGCTGATATCCCTATTGACCACCCAGTTGAGCATGTTGCACCAGTTGACCCTGTCATTGCTCCATTTGATCCAGTTCCCCTCGAGCCTGAGCACGCTCTGTTTGCTGATCACCTGGATCCACCCGATGAGGACGCTCAGCACGGTTGGATACCTGCTGACGAGGATGTTCCACCGTTTCCCCCACATCACACTGATGCACATCATGCTGATTTCTCATTTCAGATCCCTGTGACACGATCCGATGATTTCACCTTTCCGATCCCTCAGATTATACCTCCAGCGAGGCCTGGAGAGGGCTCTTCAGCCCACCCTTTTGGGCACATACCGATGTCTACTCCTTTCGTGCCCCAGATGACATCTGTTCCATCTTCCGTTTCACCTGTTCATGCAGCACCATTCGATCCCACCAGCACGCCACTGCTTTGGTCATCTTCCTCTCCGATGCCACCCACTGATCCATATCATCCATTCCATATGGGGCACACCATAGAGGACGTCTTGATGTCCTTTGTCCATCAGCATGAGTCCCATACGCAGCGACTCCAGGAGCTCGAGAGAGCTCAGCTATCACTAGGTCCATGTCATGGTCAGACATCCTCACCTTTTCAGCCGTTTCGATCATTACCCCCGGACTTCGCTACCCGAATTCTGACTTTGGAGCAGCAGATCGCTTCTGTTATTCACACTCAGCAGGCGATGGAGGAGGACTGGCTTCATCTACGCCGCTTACTCTACACTCACTTTCCCCCTCCTCCACCCCCATCCGCATAGAGCTCATCGGTGCTATAGAGGTAGACGTTGGTGAGACGACAGCGATTGTGACTGCACAGCCTTTTGGAGACCACCTGATGTTACTGACTTTTGTTGATACTTATTTGATGTATCTGATGTATGTGATACTGATATGATATAGTTTTGTACAGGGGTGATGTAGCCCCTATTTGATTGATGGTTGTATGCCACACTTACTACATTATGGTCTCGATATATATAGCAATCGCGGTATTCTCACCATATCTGATTCACTTGATTGCTTATTTATATTTTTGTGACATGGGATGTTGTGTATATAATACTTGTGACATGGGATGTTGGGACATGGGATGTTGTGTATATAATACTTGTGACATGGGATGTTGGGACATGGGATGTTGTGTGTATAATGATCGTAACATGGGATGTTGTGTGTGATATATTGATAACATGAGATGTTATGTGCTATTACTATTACTATATTCGTATGCTTACTATGGCCTGACCAACGAAGATGGCGCCAAGACGTCAACCTCAGCCAATGCCTACTACTCAGGACGAACTACAGCAAGTCATAGCTGCCGCTATTGCTCAATATGCTGCCTCACAAGGAGGAATGAGTGGAAGCAACTCCGGCAACACGGGCAACAACAACAATCCACCGCATGGGTGCACTTACAAACAATTCTTGGACTGCAAGCCCATAAACTTCGATGGCACAGGTGGTGCTGTTGCTTTCGTCCGCTGGGCTGAGAAAACCGAATCCGTACTTCGCATGAGCAAATGCGCGCTGGATCAACAAGTCACTTATATCTCAGGGCTATTTGTGGACGGAGCCCTATCCTGGTGGAATCTACAGGTCCAGACCCTTGGCGAAGCTGCTGCTTACGCACTAACATGGACTGAGTTGAAAGAACTCATGCGCAAAAAGTACTGTTCTCGCGCCGAAATTCAGAGATTGGAGACCGAGTTTTGGCATCTAAAAATAGAAGGTTCTAAGATAGCTGAGTATGTTCAGAGGTTCCACGACTTGTCGCATGTGGTACCCTACATGGTTACGCCTGAGTTCAAGAGAATTGAACGTTTCATTTGGGGACTAGCTCCTCAAATCATTAGTATGGTGACCTCTTCCAAACCAACGACAATCACTGAAGCCATTGATTTGAGTGTGGCTCTCACCGAAGAGGCCATTCGGTTGAACAAGTTTGATGAAGTCGAGCCGAAGAAGAAAGAGACTCATGTGGAGTCTTCAGGTGGTAACAAGCGAAAATACTCGAATTTCAAGCAGGGCACCGGGATGGTGGTTAAGAAAGGGGAATCGAATGCGCCAGCTCAAAATTCAGCTGGTGGTAGAAAGAAAAGTAAGGGATATATGGGTGCACAGCCCAAGTGCAACTCATGCCAACGACATCACTCTGGTCGTTGTGGGATAAAAGTTTGTGAAGCATGTGGAAAGGCTGGCCACCTGAAGGAGACTTGTTGGGCCACTGCTGGCCGGGGAGGCCAAGGAGGATATGGGAATAAGAACAATCGTGACGATGGAAACCGCCCACAAGGAAACCACGGAGGTGATGGAAACCGTGCCAATCATGCTAACCAAGCGGGCGCCATGAATCGGAACCAGGGAAACCATCAAGCGGGAAACAATAGTGGGAACGGGCAGAGGCCCGGATGTTTTAACTGCGGTGATGTTGGGCATTACAAGAGGAATTGCCCAGAATTGAACCAAGCACGCGGAAGAGTTTTCAACATAGAAGCAAGGGAAGCGCGCCAGGATCCCAATGTTGTCACTGGTACGTTCCCTGTAAACCAACGCTATGCATCTGTTTTGTTTGATACTGGTACCGATTATAGCTTCGTATCGCTAGAATTTAGAAACATGCTTGGTTTAGCTGCTAGTAAATTAGATATTCCATACTCGATCGAATTAGCAAATGGTAAGTTAGTAGAGGCTAACGAGGTGATTCGAGGTTGCGTAATCGAATTGGGAGAGCGTGAGTTCGCTCTGGATCTACTACCAGTTCAGTTGGGAAGCTTCGACGTGGTAGTAGGGATGGATTGGTTATCGTGTAACAAAGCAGAGATAGTTTGTCACAAGAAGATAATTCGTATTCCGATCGAAGATGGTGAGACCATTGTTGTTCATGGAGAGAAGCGTGAGACGCCGTTGCGGATTATCAACTGCTTGAAAGCAAGAAAGTGGTTGCGGAAAGGATGTGTTGCTTTTCTAGCACACATTGTGGATAAAAAGGCTACTGAGCCGAGGATCGAAGACATCCCTGTCGTTAGGGAATACCCAGAAGTCTTTCCAGAAGACTTGCCTGGCTTGCCGCCTCAGAGGCAAGTGGAGTTTCGCATCGACTTAGTTCCAGGCGCCGCGCCTGTGGCTAAGGCACCCTACAGACTTGCTCCGTCTGAGATGCAAGAACTGTCGACACAACTTCAAGAGTTGTTAGACAAGGGATTTATCCGACCGAGCTTCTCACCTTGGGGAGCTCCAGTCTTGTTTGTGAAGAAGAAAGACGGCAGTTTCCGCATGTGTATTGATTACAGAGAGTTGAACAAGCTGACGATCAAGAATAGGTATCCTTTGCCAAGAATCGATGATCTGTTTGACCAACTTCAAGGTTCAAGTTTCTACTCAAAGATCGATCTTCGATCTGGATACCATCAACTACGGATACAAGAGGAGAGTATCCCAAAGACAGCCTTCAGAACTCGATATGGACACTACGAGTTCCTCGTTATGCCGTTTGGGTTGACAAACGCACCTGCTGTGTTCATGGATCTGATGAATCGAGTTTGTAAGCCGTACTTGGATAAGTTCGTGATCGTATTCATCGATGATATTTTGATTTATTCAAAGACAGAGGCTGAGCACGAGCAACATCTTAGAGCCATTCTGGAGCTGCTGAAGAAAGAACAGTTGTACGCCAAGTTCTCTAAGTGCGAGTTTTGGCTAAGGGAAGTATAATTCCTTGGGCACGTGGTGAATGGAAATGGAATCCACGTGGATCCCACCAAGATCGAGGCGATCAAGGATTGGGAAACGCCAAAGACGCCAACCGAGATTCGGCAATTCTTGGGTTTGGCTGGATATTATCGAAGGTTCATCGAGAACTTTTCAAAGATCGCTCAACCATTGACACTCCTCACGCAGAAGGATAAGAAGTTTGATTGGGGAATCAAACAGGATGAAGCGTTTCAGATATTGAAAGATAAGCTTTGTAACGCGCCAATCTTAGCTCTACCAGAAGGCACTGATGATTTTGTGGTATACTGCGACGCATCGCGTCAAGGATTGGGTTGTGTGTTGATGCAACGTCAAAAGGTTATCGCCTACGCATCACGCCAACTGAAGGTGCATGAAAAGAACTATACCACACACGATTTGGAGCTAGGTGCAGTGGTTTTTGCCTTAAAGATCTGGAGACACTACCTTTACGGTACAAAGTGTACGATCTTCACAGATCACAAGAGCCTCCAGCATATATTCAACCAGAAGGAGTTGAATATGAGGCAAAGGCGATGGGTTGAGTTGTTGAACGATTACGACTGCGAGATCAAGTATCATCCAGGGAAGGCGAATGTGGTCGCTGATGCCCTAAGTCGTAAAGAGAGAATCAAGCCCATAAGGGTTAGGGCTATGGAAATGATAATTCAAACCGACCTTTCCTCGCGCATTCGTGCAGCACAGAAGGAAGCTCTCAAGGAGGGAAACCTTGAGGAAGAATATCTCCGTGGGATGGAGAAGATATTGGTGCCAAACAGGGAAGGAACGTTGTGTTTTGAGAAAAGGATTTTGGTTCCTCTGTTTGGTGGTTTAAGAGAGGTTATCTTTGATAAAGCTCACAAGTCGCGGTACTCTATCCACCCTGGAGCGGATAAGATGTACCAGGATCTTAAGGATTATTACTGGTGGCCTAGGATGAAAGGCGATGTTGCTATTTACATGAGCAAATGTTTAACTTGCGCCAAAGTTAAGGCGGAATACCAGAAGCCTTCGGGACTTCTGCAGCAACCAAAAATTCCCCAGTGGAAGTGGGAACAAATCTCCATGGATTTTATTACAAAATTGCCAAGAACGCCAAAAGGCCATGACACTATCTGGGTGATAGTGGATCGCTTAACGAAGTCAGCACACTTCTTACCTATCCGCGAGAAGGATAATACGAGTAAATTGGCTGAGATTTACATGAGAGAGATTGTTACGCGCCATGGAGTACCATTCTCGATTATCTCTGATAGAGACGGAAGGTTCGTGTCAAGGATATGGCAATCCTTCCAGGAAGCTTTTGGCTCCAAGTTGAATCTGAGCACTGCGTTTCACCCACAGACCGACGGTCAAAGCGAGCGGACGATTCAGACGTTAGAAGACATGCTGAGAGCATGTGTGATGGATTTGGGCGGTAGCTGGGATAAGCATTTACCCCTGGTGGAGTTTTCATACAACAACAGCTACCACACCAGTATTGGTGACGCGTCGTTTGAAGCTTTATATGGGCGCAAGTGCAGATCGCCGCTTTGTTGGGCTGACGCAGGTGATAGACAATTGGTTGGTCCTGAAATGGTACAGGAAACCACAGATAAGATCGCGCAAATCCGCGACCGTATCAGCGCGGCTCGTGACAGGCAGAAAGCCTACGCAGATCGAAGTAGGAAACCTCTAGAGTTTGAGGTTGGTGAGATGGTTTTGTTGAAGGTATCACCCTGGAAGGGTGTGGCACGATTTTGGAAACGTGGAAAGTTGAACCCGAGGTATATTGGACCATTCAAGATCTTGGAGAGAATCGGGTTAGTAGCTTACAAGTTGGACCTACCTGCCGAACTGAATGGTGTTCACGATACATTTCATGTATCCAATCTAAAGAGAAGTCCAACTCAAGATAACGTTGCCATTCCTACCGACGAAATTCATGTTGATGACACGCTCCACTTCGTTGAAGAACCTGTCGAGGTCACGGATTGGAAAGTAAACAAGACCCGCCGGAGCAGTGTCAAGCTCGTCAAAGTTCGTTGGAATGCTAGACATGGTCCTGAATTCACCTGGGATCGTGAGGACCGAATGAAAGAGAAATACCCCCACTTATTTCCTGAGAACCCTGCTTCTACAAGCAGAACTTAAAATTTCGGGACGAAATTTTTCTAACGGGGGGAGAATGTGACAACCCTCACAAAACCAGGTATCCGTACGACTTAATTTACTATTAATTGCTGCTTAATTACTGTGCTTGACTGAGATTACTGATAAACTGCTACTTGACTGTTGATACATGTACATATCTGCATCATACTTTGATTTCCGTCACTACATTATTTACTTACTGAACTCTAGTGACACAAACATGATGCACAAAAGCACAGTAGCATTTGAACGGATAACCTATTGAACATGCTGATATAGCCAGCATCAGGCAAACACTGCCTCTAAAGGCCTGTATGAGCCAGAAATATTTTACTACACCCAGTGTGTGTGTAGGGATACAAGGGTTGTTAAACTGCGTCTCTAGGAACAAGATGTAATGATTGGATGTGCCTAAAACGTACTCTAAGCACGAAACACAGCACTTTTATCAACATACTAGCTTCTAGCAAATTAATAAAGTGCCAAAACATAAGGAAATATTCCTGACACTTTGCAGAATAAATTGTGTCGCTAAAAATATTATTTACGACGCTTAAAGGATTACCTAAGCACTTTAACGGATTACTATCCAACCGAACAACCGGACAATACCCGGAACATAAAAATATTGTCAGAAATATTGTTAGCCTTTTTCTGAGCCAGTTAGGGTCCCTGATTACCTTAACACCCGCTTTATAACGCATCATGCAACTAACGGGGTTAATCAATCACTAACTGAATGGTTGGAAACGAACCGGATACCCCCCCCCCTCAATGGAATCGGCCAAACCAAGGGGACAAAGGAGTACAAGGGTTGATTATTTTATTGATCTATGTTGGATATCTAGAGGACATGAAAACCGTTGGACGATGGCACTAGAATTTCTCTATAAATACCATCACCTAAACCAAGAGATAACACACCACATTTCACCAACTCAACTCTCTCTCTTGCTCCTCCCTACTCTCGGCTGAAGACCCCCACCATCACCCACCCATTTTCGAGCTCTTGTTCATCCATTCCAAGCATACACAAGGCTTACGGATCACGTATAAGGAACCTTGAAGCAAGCGGAAGTTGAAGGACCTCGTTTCTTTGCTTTTATCCACGCCATTTTCGACTAGATTCTTCCCTAGCCCCGAGCTAGAGGTATAATGTTTAAAACTCACTCTCGATCGTATCTAAAGTGGTTAATATGATTTTTAACGGTTAAAAGTCGGAATCATGCGTTTTGAATCTATAAAGTCTACTAAAACTCGAATATTGTTGGTTAAAAGCTCATAACATGTGTAAAAGTTGAAGTATTTGAATATGTTGATTATTGAGGCCCGATCTACGATGTGGTGGCTCTTATCATCGTTTAACCCGACTTTGTTAAGATCATAGATCTTGACATAAGCTTGTTTCTGTCGGTACGAGGGTTAAAAGGTGAAACTCCACCACACGAGAAACATGAACTTGTGTAAAAGTATTTTGACTTGTAAAATAGTATTTAAAACGAGCCGATCTACGTATGTACAAGTGGTATATTCGTAGAACCAAGTGTCGAGAAAATCATGTTTTATAAAAGTTGGGTGACATGTTAACAAATATGATTTTTACAAACTACAAGTGCATAAACACTTGTGAAACGAAAGATCCGACAAAGTAACAATTTTTATAAAAGTTGTCGGGAAGTTGTAAAGGATGATTTGTTCTAAAAACGGGGTTTTTACAAGACTAAACTATTTTATACATAGATCCACTAAATATAAGGTGATCTACACTATGACTTTCGGAAAAACTACAAGTTCATGTAATAATGCGATTTTACATACTAGTCTACAAGTTTGATGTGTTGAAACTAGTTTGAAGTATCGGAAATTGATTGGTTGATTTAAAGAAGTGTTGGAATGATTTTGTAAAAGAAAATGATACGCTTGAAATCGTGGCCACCTCCAGTTACAGGGGAAACTCTGGCGAAATTTTTCTAAAATCTAACACTTAGAATTATTTACAAGTGTTAGACTATTTTTGATATATTTTCAAATATATTTCGCCATGACTTTATTTATTAAATAATCGGAGGTGGGATTTTTCACAAAACTAAACGTGGTAAATATTTATTCGATAAATATATTTTTCACCACACTGTTTATGATTATTTTGTGAAAATATATAAATATTATTTTTAGAGTAAAAATAATATTTACAAACGTAGACGAACCCAAAATAATACAAACGCTTACACGACAAACGTATAAGTTACAACGGTAATTACTATTACCATTTAATCGTCAAAACGTAACTTACGCTTAATACGGAAATATTCATAAACGAGTATGTTGTCAACGTATTATTTTTGGAAAATATTATGTGTAGAGAAAATATAATATTTTTGAGAAAGATATTTATATTTTGGAATGAGAAGTAAAAATATATTAAGTGAGACTTAATATTATAAACGCGCATGTATTAATTCCCCCATCCTTGGGAAGGAGATTAACTACCAAATATATACAAGGAACGGTTGTCTAACTGTTTCCCGAAAATTAAACTATAAAGCTAAAGCACGGCCATCCGTCTAATAGAATTAGCACATGTAGGTCGTTGCACAGCTTTCGGACATTTGGAGTGCTTGATTTAGCGACGCACTGACTGTGAGTTCATGTCCCCCTTTTCTCTTAACTCTTTTCAGTTTTATAAACTGCGGGGGTGAAATACATGTTACTATGATTATGAAATACTAGATACATGGTATGGTTAGCGTAAGGAGGGTTACTTTCTAGATCATGTGAATGGGTAGGCGGAAACTTGAGGTCATTAATCCTCAGGGTAGGACCGAGGGGCAGGAGCGGTAGATCTATTTGGGTGTAGCGAGCCCAGTCCCAGGTCCAGCATAACGGACCTTGGGATGACTTTGTTCCCGACGCATAAATTTGCTAGGTTTGAGCCTTCCTACTTGCATTTCACACATATCAATGGCCTTGCAAACCATTGGTGATCTCTTTTTCCTTATTTGCTACATACCAGGTTTTTGATAAAGATAAAGGTTTATTTACTCACTATCGCATGAACTCGCTCAACATTATTGTTGATTTTTCAACTTACATGTATTTCAGGGAATTAAAGATCTGGCACGATATGGCATGTTTTCCGCTGCATAAGTCACCAGGGTCATCCAGGGTTCGGGGAATGTGACTCTTTCCTGGACAAGTCACAGTCCTTGAATCATGTTTATGTTGTGTTTGGGTTTGTAATGTTTAGACAAGTTTATGGTTGTTGGGTGTTAACCCGTTAAGACAATGTTTTGGTATTTTTATTTTAATGGATGATCTTGCATATTTTTAATTCATATAGCTTGTTATGATTAAGCTATGGTATTAAGAAGTCACACCAAATTAACCACGCTTCCGCAAAGCCAGGGTGTGACAACAGGCCCAGAACTTATAGTGGACACCACGGAAAAGATTGCACAAATACGACAACGTATGGCGGCAGCTCGCGACCGTCAGAAAAGCTACGCGGATAAGCGTAGGAAGCCATTGGAATTTCAGGTCGGGGACCGGGTTTTACTTAAAGTCTCACCCTGGAAGGGTGTGGTCCGTTTTGGCAAACGGGGCAAGCTCAATCCGCGGTATGTCGGACCGTTTGAGATAGCAGAAAGAATAGGCAAAGTAGCCTACAGGCTTAACCTACCAACTGAACTCGGTGCACTTCACAATATTTTCCGCGTGTCGAATCTGAAGAAGTGCCTGTCAGATGAGACCCTCATAGTTCCTCTGAAGGAACTCACTATCGACGAGCAGTTGCGATTCGTCGAGGAACCTGTTGAAATTACGGACCGGGATGTGAAGGTCCTCAAACACAAGAGAATCCCTCTTGTCCGAGTTCGTTGGAACTCCCGTCGTGGCCCAGAGTACACCTGGGAACACGAAGACCAGATGACAGAAAAGTATCCCCGGTTATTCGGAACCAATGCAACCACTACTGAGGCTGAAGCTACTACTGCGGAATTTCGGGACGAAATTCCAGATCAACGGGGGGAAGATGTGTGACAACTCGAACTTTAGACTTACTTTGTGTAACGTTACGTGCTTATGTGAGCTAAGTTATGTGATTTAATGAATGATGTGTTACGTGTGTTGTGTATATATTATATGTATGTATGTTAATGACCCGAGCGCACAACACATATCAACCGCACAAGGCCTTTGGGCCGCACCATTGTATTCGGAGTAGAGGCAGCCCAAGCAAGGGTCGGCCCACTCCCCTTGAACGTGTAAACACTCATAGTTAGGGTTTGTGCCCTCATTTGTTACAACCAACTCTCACACAAAGAAACTCTAGCTCTTTTCTCCCTCACTCTCTCGAACTCGAAGGCAGCCGCAAGTCATCAAAACTCATAGTGTTTCGGATCAACCCTTGACCCCATTCTATTCGGTTAGTATGATTAATTGTTTGTGCTTAATGTTTTGATGTGTGCATGATGATATAGGATTTTTGATTAGCATGAGTGATCTAATTGAATGATGATAATGATGTTGATGATTTAGATCGAATGCATGATGGATCGGCTGTTGTATGATGTTATTTGGTTGAATATTGTTCACATGTTCGGTGATAGGGATCAAGAACACGAAGCTAGAGTTATATGTTTAAATGTTTTGAGTTGTTAGTTAGTGTTATGCTTTGAATCAAGATTAGGGTTCATAAGAATTGATGCTCGAAATCCCTGTTTGATCGATATTAGGGTAACCGAATGTTTGGATATTATGTTGATTGTAAATTACTAAATGCTTGTAACCGAATGCATGTTTTCCGGAAATTCAAACTAATCGCACAAGGGGCTCTGATCGCACAAGAGACCCCCATCACACAAGGCTGGCCCAATCGCACAAGATCAGATCATTCAAGATCTGATCCAAACGTACAAGCCACTCGCACAAGCGGAACAGCCGCACAAGCTGATCTAATCGCACAAAGCACTTAGTTGCATAAGCCCTCCAATCGCACAACTAGGACTGGATCGCACAAGATTGCTTTGCTCATTTGTTGTTTGGGCCGGGTATTCTAGTTGGGCTGGGCTATTCAAATCGTACAAGCCTAGGTCACGTCGCACAAATGGGAATGTTGTTTAACTGTTGGGCCGAATGATATTTGGGCTGGATATGTTGTACCGTTCACTTATGTTATTTGGGTCGGGACTATGCGGATCGCACAACATGTTGTGGATCGCACAACATGTTGGGCCAGATATTATTGTGCTGATTTTAATTGCACAAGTTAAATGGAATATTAACTGTTAAAGTGTACTTGATTGAATACGTGTTAACTCTGTGATACATACGTTCAATACTTGAACACCACACCTGACTTGTATGGTAACCCTGTTAGGACGTGGTTGACCACCTTTAGTTCAAGAAACCCTTTTGTGTATCTGCCGAGCAACCCAAGGTGAGTTCACACACTCTTACCAAGGCATGGGATTCCCGGGGTGTTGGGAATGGGATTAAAAGGATAAGGTTGAATAGATTCATACGAATACCATTACTAGACTACCACACCATCGTCCTCGGTTGTGCAGGATACATACGTAAAACCTACGTATACTTATGCTACTCTCTATCCTCGGTTGTGAAGGATACTCACGTAAAACCCGCGTGAACGGATACTCACTACTGCCTCGGTTGTGTCAGGCACTTACGTAAAACCTACGTAAACCCCCACGTACCCTATCCTCGGTTGTGAAGGATACTTACGTAAATCCTACGTAAACTTGTACGTATTACTGTTCTCGGTTGTGAAGAACACTTATGGTTACGCATAGTCTAGTGGATTAATAACATGGGAAGCCCCCACCAATAGAAACCCATATTGGCCCAGTAGAGCCACCTGATACTCATGAACTTACTATTACGCATTTACTTTCTGTGAACTCGCTCAACTAGTTGTTGACTCTCTGCTGCATGCCTTGCAGGACCTTAGGTACTAATGGAGCTTGCACAAGGAGGAGCAGGTCGTTGTGGGCAGATGGATCGTGATTACTTATTAAACACTTATGACGTTTCAAACATTAATACTTATGTTGGGTTTTACATAAATGCTTCCGCTACATTTACTTATGTTGGTTCTGATAAACACCTTTCGTATTGATGGATAACTTTTACTATTTAATTACATGTTCAATATGATTGGTGGCCTGATCCTGGTCATGTCACGCCTCCAAGCGGTGGTACTCCGCGTGTGGATTTTGGGGGTGTGACAGATTGGTATCAGAGCCATTGGTTATAGAGAACTCGGTTTTAATATGGGTAAACGTTTTATTAAAACCAGACTATAACCAGAACAGTGCTCTCAACGATCCACAACGACGCTTCGCTCCACGTGCAAGACTCGACATCCTAGGTAATAAGGTTTATGTTTATTACCTGCTTGCTAGAACTATATAGAACTTTGCTCGTAGTACACTTAGATACACATGATTTTATTACATGAGAATACCTACGTGCTTACACTTTTCTGTCATCGCCCTACTCGCGAACCATTCTCACTTACGCTACTTTTACTATGAAGATCATGTCTGGACGAATTAACATGACTCAAGCCCAGCTAGAGGCTCTCGTTCAAGCTCAAGTTGTTGCGGCACTTGCAGCCGCACAAGCAGGTAGTATACCCTGCAGTATAGACTCACACTAGGATCTTTAGATCCCACATTAACTCTCGTATTTAAACTTCGTCCTATTCGTACACAATAGGTCAACCAGCGCAGCAGCCTGTCTGCACTTTCAAGAACTTCATGAACTGTCGTCCAAGTACTTTCAGCGGCACAGAGGGGGCAGTTGGACTCCTCCACTGGTTTGAAAAGCTCGAGTCTGTGTTCGAGATGTGTGAATGCCCTGAGGCTCGCAGGGTGAAATACGCCACTGGCACGCTGGAAGGAATAGCACTAACTTGGTGGAACGCCCAAGTTCAGATCTTAGGGTTGGCAGCTGCTAACGCCACACCCTGGAATGATTTTAAGGAACTGATCAAGAGGGAGTATTGTACTCGGGAAGACATCCATAAGCTGGAGGATGAGTTTTACCATCTGAAGATGACTGGATCGGAGATTGAAGCTTACACCAAAAGGTCAAACGAACTGGCCGTGCTGTGTCCAACTATGGTGGACCCTCCAATTAAGCGCATTGAGTTGTATCTCAAAGGGTTGGCACCAGAGATCCAGAGCCATGTTACTTCGGCTAATCTTGATAACATCCAGGATATTCAACGCCTCGCTCACCGCATCACAGACCAGGCAGTGGATCAGGACAAACTGCCTAAACGTATCAGCGCTACTGCTACCGCTACTACTTCAGCTACTCCTACTACTCCCAGTGACAGCAAGAGAAAATGGGATGGGGATTCCAGCAAGGGATCAGCTTCAGTTCAGTCTCAGGCCCAGCAGCGGAAGACTGACAGTTATCAGAGTCCCAGCCAGCACTCTTCAGGTAGTCACAGGCAGGGCGGATATCGAGGGAACCTCCCAAAGTGCAACAACTGCGGTAGACACCACGGTGGCCAGTGTAACAAGGGTCGCTGTCAAAGATGCCTCAAGATGGGTCATGAGGCTAAGGATTGTAGAAGCCCTCGGCCTGCGAACCAGAACCAGCAGCAGCCACAGGCACAGCAGAATCAGCAACAGGGCAACAAGGGATGCTTTCATTGTGGTGCAGAAGGTCACTTCAAAAGGCACTACCCTCAGTTAAACAGGAACCAGAACAACAACAACAATAACAACAATCAGGGCAATGGCAACAACAACAACGGGGGAAACCACAACGGCAACGAGGCAAGGGGTCGTGCATTTGTGTTAGGGCAGGGTGACGCCAGGAATGATCCCAACGTCGTTATGGGTAAGTTTCTTCTCGACAACATTTACGTTACTGCTTTGTTTGATTCTGGTGCGGATACAAGTTACATGTCTTTGAAAATGAGTAAATTGTTAAAACGTACATCAACACCTCTAAACACCAAACACGTCGTAGAACTAGCTAACGGTAAGAGTCTAGAAGCCACGCAGATAGTCAGGGGTTGTAGTATCGTCTTAGCCGGTCAAGTTTTCTCCATCGACCTTATTCCCATAGCCTTGGGAAGCTTCGACATCGTCATAGGGATGGATTGGTTATCCCAACATCAGGCAGAGATCTTATGCAGCGAAAAGATTATTCGCATTCCCCGTTCTGGTCAAGAACCTCTCGAGGTCCAAGGCGACAAGAGTGGTGCTGTGGTTGGCATCATCTCTTTCTTGAAGGCTCAGAAGTGTATGCGAAAGGGTCACACCGCAATCTTGGCACTCGTTTCAGATGCATTAGTGAAGGAAAAGAAACTGGAGGATATTCCAGTTGTGCGCGACTACCCTCAAGTGTTTCCTGAAGATTTACCTGGCTTACCGCCTCATCGTCAGGTCGAATTCCAATTCGAGCTCGCTCCGAGAGCAGCACCCATAGCTCGCGCACCATATCGTCTAGCTCCATCAGAATTAGAGGAACTGTCAAAGCAGCTACAAGAGCTCTTGGAAAAGGGCTTCATTCGTCCAAGCTCTTCGCCTTGGGGAGCTCCAGTGTTATTCGTGAGAAAGAAAGACGGTACGTTCAGAATGTGCATCGACTACCGTGAACTGAACAAGGTGACGGTGAAGAACCGTTATCCTCTTCCACGCATAGACGACTTATTCGACCAGTTGCAAGGGTCGTGTTACTACTCCAAGATAGACTTGAGGTCTGGTT
Organism: Helianthus annuus; assembly: GCF_002127325.2. Lineage (NCBI taxonomy): Eukaryota > Viridiplantae > Streptophyta > Magnoliopsida > Asterales > Asteraceae > Helianthus > Helianthus annuus. The sequence continues at coordinate 76,973,726 of NC_035441.2, forward strand.
ATCATCAACTGAGAGTCCGGGATGAGGACGTCTCCAAGACAGCATTCAGAACTCGCTACGGCAACTACGAGTTTCTTGTCATGCCGTTCGGGTTGACGAACGCGCCTGCCGTGTTTATGGACCTTATGAACAGGGTGTGCAAACCCTATCTTGACAAGTTCGTCATTGTCTTTATCGACGACATTCTGATCTAGTCCAAGAGTCAGGAGGAACACGAGCAGCATCTACGCCTTATTCTGGAACTCCAACGGAAGGAACAGCTGTACGCTAAGTTTTCGAAATGCGACTTCTGGCTTCGTGAAGTCCACTTTCTAAGCCACGTAGTGAACAAGGATGGGATCCATGTCGATCCATCCAAGGTAGACTCGATCAGAAACTGGCCTGCACCGCGTACACCAACAGAAATACGCCAATTCTTGGGTTTGGCGGGTTATTACAGACGATTTATAAAAGACTTTTCAAAGATTGCTCAGCCGCTTACACTACTGACACAGAAGGGGGTCACCAACCGCTGGGGCAACACGCAGGAAACTGCCTTTCAACACTTAAAGGATAGACTTTGCAGTGCACCTATCCTCTCATTGCCAGAGGGCACAGACGATTTTGTAGTATACTGTGATGCATCCATTCAGGGTCTTGGATGTGTGTTAATGCAGCGCGACAAGGTTATTGCTTACGCTTCACGTGAACTCAAGGTTCACGAACGGAACTACACGACGCACAATTTAGAGCTGGGAGCTGTTGTTTTCGCACTCAAGATATGGCGACACTACCTGTACGGTACCAAGTGCACAATTTACACCGATCACAGGAGTCTCGAGCATATCTTCAGGCAGAAGGAATTGAACATGCGTCAACGACGATGGGTTGAACTACTTAACGATTACGAATGTGCCATCAAGTACCATCCAGGCAAAGCCAATGTTGTGGCTGACGCTCTCAGTCAGAAAGACACTTTACCTCGGTGCGTGCGAGCGCTACAGCTTACGATTCAGTCTAGCCTTCCTACACAGATACGAGATGCTCAGGCAGAAGCATTGAAACCAGAAAACGTCAGGGCTGAAGCCCTACGCGGCTCAAGGCAACGATTAGAACAGAAGGCAGACGGCGCCTACTATGTAACGGGGCGTATTTGGGTCCCACTTTATGGCGGTTTACGCGAGCTGGTAATGGATGAAGCTCACAAGTCCCGCTACTTGGTACATCCAGGGTCGGATAAAATGTACCACGACATCAGAACTACCTATTGGTGGCCTAGCATGAAGGCCCACATCGCTACCTATGTCAGCAAGTGCTTGACCTGTGCGAGAGTCAAGGTGGAATACCAGAAACCAGCGGGTGTACTTCAACAACCTACGATACCGCAATGGAAATAGGAGGAAATTTCCATGGATTTCGTTACAGGCCTACCTAGATCCCAGCGGGGGAATGATACTATATGGGTGATCGTGGATCGACTCACCAAGTCTGCACACTTCCTAGCTATAAAGGAAACGGATAAGTTCTCCACTCTCGCAGACATCTACCTTAAAGAAGTTGTTTCGAGGCACGGAGTGCCCACTTCCATCATTTCGGATCGGGATGCACGATTCACGTCAGAACTATGGCAAGCGATGCACAAATCTTTCGGCTCACGGTTAGACATGAGCACAGCATATCATCCGCAGACGGATGGGCAGTCTGAGCGAACGATTCAAACCCATGAAGACATGCTTCGGGCATGCGTTATTGATTTCGGCAACGGCTGGGAAAAGCACCTCCCTTTGGTGGAGTTCTCGTACAATAACAGTTATCAGACCAGCATACAAGCCGCTCCATTCGAGGCATTGTACGGACGTAAATGCCGGTCACCTCTCTGTTGGGCAGAGGTGGGGGATAGTCAGATTTCGGGTCCAGAGATTGTAGTGGACGCCACAGAAAAGATTGCACAAATACGACAACGCATGGTGGCAGCACGCGACCGTCAGAAAGCCTACGCAGACAAGCGTAGAAAGCCTTTGGAATTTCAGGTCGGGGACCGGGTTTTACTTAAAGTCTCACCCTGGAAGGGTGTGGTTCGTTTTGGCAAACGTGGCAAACTAAATCCGCGGTATGTCGGACCGTTCGAGATCATTGAGAAAATCGGCAAAGTAGCCTACAGATTGAACCTACCAGCTGAACTCGGTGCAGTTCACAATGTGTTTCACGTGTCGAATCTGAAGAAGTGCCTGTCAGATGAGACCCTCATAATTCCCTTTAAGGAACTTACTATCGACGAGCGGTTGCAGTTCGTCGAGGAGCCGGTAGAAATCACAGACCGGGATGTAAAGGTCCTCAAAAACAAGAGAATCCCTCTTGTTCGAGTACGTTGGAACTCCAAACGTGGCCCAGAGTACACCTGGGAACGCGAAGATCAGATGACAGAAAAGTACCCCCAGTTATTCAGAACCAATGCAACCACTACTGAGGCTGAAGCTACTACTTCGGAATTTCGGGACGAAATTCCAGATCAACGGGGGGAGGATGTGACACCCCAGGAAAACCAGTGAACGATATAACTTACCTAGCTTCCTCAGTGAGTGCATACCAAATTTCAGGACGAAATTTCTTTTTAGTTGGGGATAATGTGACAACTCGAACTTTAGACTTACTTTGTGTAACGTTACGTGCTTATGTGAGCTAAGTTATGTGATTTAATGAATGATGTGTTACGTGTGTTGTGTATATATTATATGTATGTATGTTAATGACCCGAGCGCACAACACATATCAACCGCACAAGGCCTTTGGGCCGCACCATTGTATTCGGAGTAGAGGCAGCCCAAGCAAGGGTCGGCCCACTCCCCTTGAACGTGTAAACACTCATAGTTAGGGTTTGTGCCCTCATTTGTTACAACCAACTCTCACACAAAGAAACTCTAGCTCTTTTCTCCCTCACTCTCTCGAACTCGAAGGCAGCCGCAAGTCATCAAAACTCATAGTGTTTCGGATCAACCCTTGACCCCATTCTATTCGGTTAGTATGATTAATTGTTTGTGCTTAATGTTTTGATGTGTGCATGATGATATAGGATTTTTGATTAGCATGAGTGATCTAATTGAATGATGATAATGATGTTGATGATTTAGATCGAATGCATGATGGATCGGCTGTTGTATGATGTTATTTGGTTGAATATTGTTCACATGTTCGGTGATAGGGATCAAGAACACGAAGCTAGAGTTATATGTTTAAATGTTTTGAGTTGTTAGTTAGTGTTATGCTTTGAATCAAGATTAGGGTTCATAAGAATTGATGCTCGAAATCCCTGTTTGATCGATATTAGGGTAACCGAATGTTTGGATATTATGTTGATTGTAAATTACTAAATGCTTGTAACCGAATGCATGTTTTCCGGAAATTCAAACTAATCGCACAAGGGGCTCTGATCGCACAAGAGACCCCCATCACACAAGGCTGGCCCAATCGCACAAGATCAGATCATTCAAGATCTGATCCAAACGTACAAACCACTCGCACAAGCGGACCAGCCGCACAAGCTGATCTAATCGCACAAAGCACTTAGTTGCACAAGCCCTCCAATCGCACAACTAGGACTGGATCGCACAAGATTGCTTTGCTCATTTGTTGTTTGGGCCGGGTATTCTAGTTGGTCTGGGCTATTCAAATCGTACAAGCCTAGGTCACGTCGCACAAATGGGAATGTTGTTTAACTGTTGGGCCGAATGATATTTGGGCTGGATATGTTGTACCGTTCACTTATGTTATTTGGGCCGGGACTATGCGGATCGCACAACATGTTGTGGATCGCACAACATGTTGGGCCAGATATTATTGGGCTGATTTTAATTGCACAAGTTAAATGGAATATTAACTATTAAAGTGTACTTGATTGAATACGTGTTAACTCTGTGATACATACGTGCAATACTTGAACACCACACCTGACTTGTATGGTAACCCTGTTAGGACGTGGTTGACCACCTTTAGTTCAAGAAACCCTTTTGTGTATCTGCCGAGCAACCCAAGGTGAGTTCACACACTCTTACCAAGGCATGGGATTCCCGGGGTGTTGGGAATGGGATTAAAAGGATAAGGTTGAATAGATTCATACAGATACCATTACTAGACTACCACACCATCGTCCTCGGTTGTGCAGGATACATACGTAAAACCTACGTATACTTATGCTACTCGCTATCCTCGGTTGTGAAGGATACTCACGTAAAACCTGCGTGAACGGATACTCACTACTGCCTCGGTTGTGTCAGGCACTTACGTAAATCCTACGTAAACCCCCACGTACCCTATCCTCGGTTGTGAAGGATACTTACGTAAATCCTACGTAAACTTGTACGTATTACTGTTCTCGGTTGTGAAGAACACTTATGGTTACGCATAGTCTAGTGGATTAATAACATGGGAAGCCCCCACCAATAGAAACCCATATTGGCCCAGTAGAGCCACCTGATACTCATGAACTTACTATTACGCATTTACTTTCTGTGAACTCGCTCAACTAGTTGTTGACTCTCTGCTGCATGCCTTGCAGGACCTTAGGTACTAATGGAGCTTGCACAAGGAGGAGCAGGTCGTTGTGGGCAGATGGATCGTGATTACTTATTAAACACTTATTGCGTTTCAAACATTAATACTTATGTTGGGTTTTACGTAAATGCTTCCGCTACATTTACTTATGTTGGTTTTGATAAACACCTTTCGTATTGATGGATAACTTTTACTATTTAATTACATGTTCAATATGATTGGTGGCTTGATCCTGGTCATGTCACGCCTCCAAGCGGTGGTACTCCGCGTGTGGATTTTGGGGGTGTGACAAGATGTGACACCCCAGGAAAAACCAGTGAACGATACAACTTGCATAGCTTCCTCAGTGAGTGCGTACCAAATTTCGGGACGAAATTTCTTTTAAGTTGGGGATAATGTGACAACTCGTATTTTGAACCCTTGTTTGTATTACGTGCTAACTGTATGAACTATATGCGATTATGTGAACTTATTTGAATAACATGTTATACGTGCCTTGTGTGAAATTGTGAATGTTCGTTTATATGGTTGCATGATCCAACTACACAAACCCAATCGGCCCATGTATGTTTGGCCGACTCGAGACCAAGGACAACCCAATGATGGGTTCGGCCCACTTCATGTACACGCATAACACATAGGGTGTTAGTAACCTTCTCTCATTTGTTACAAACACACAAGTTATACAAAAACCCTAGAACTCCTTCTCTCTCTCTTGTTTCCTCTTGAAGCCGACGACAACATCACCTGGACTCGAGACCTCACGGGTTTCATCCCTAAGCCGGTTAGTGTTGTAAGTGTCTGTTGTTATATGATTTCATGTTTGATGATGTTTTCTTGCATGATAATCTAGGGCTATTGTTACATGATTGATTGTGTTCTTGCTAATCGGCTCATGTGCATATTGATTATGAATATATATGAAATCGGCGGTATGTATGATTGGCAATATGATAATTGGTCCGAATATATGCTTGTTAAACCGGCTATGATATTAGGATTTCGGGTTAGGATGGCATGTTTTGTCTAGAGTCCGGTTACATGATAGTTAAATGTTGCGGTTTATGCTTCGTATGATGATTAGCTGATGATGATAATATGAACATGTTTGAAGATGATTTGAAACTGTGAAAATGGTTGATTGATCTGATTCGAAACTGCCTAACTTGTTAGCTAAAATTACGGAATGATTGTTACTAATAATTAAGGAAATCTGTTACACATTGTCCCGACAAGGATTGCGAGTCGAGAACCCTTAGTCTTGACTCGAGACCACATTACTGATACGGAACAACACAAACCGAGACCACGGTTGCGGGTCCGGTTGCGACTCGAGACCTGTGATCTCGACCTGAGCATGACGACCCGAGACCTCCTTTGTTGCGACTCGAGACTTCGGAAACCAGTACCACTCGAGACCGCTTAGTCTCGACTCGAGACCGTGAACACTTGCACGTCACTATTGGACTTGCACCGTCACGAGCCCAACTGTTTGGGCCGGATACTTGGACTTGCCTACGTGTCTGCTATTGGACTGCTATGATATACTTGTGCATGCCATGATTATACTTGTGTGCTATATGTGTAGAACATACGTGCTATACTTGAATACGAACCTGACCTGTATAATAACCATTCTAGGACGTGGTTGATCACTATATAGCTTAACCGAACTTTGTGTATCTGCCGAGCAAACCAAGGTGAGTTCACACAGCCAAGGCATGGGGTTCCAAGGGTGGGAATGGGTTTTGGATTATTTATTCGTACTTACTCAGATGATAGAATTTAATGATATGGTCCTCAGGGTGAGGAAGGGTAATGATGAGATACGACTAGACTAGTATACTAATTGAACTGATCTTCGCACACACGCCAGGGGTTGGCCGCGATATTATGACTGATCTTCGCACACATGCCTTGGAAAGGCCGCAAACTATATACTAAAACTTCGCACACATGCCAGGGTGGCCGCGATACAAATATACATAGTCTAGAATACTTGAGAACTTTCCCTAATCTTCGCATACATGCCTAGAGGGCTGCGATACGAATTAATACGATACATGACCTAATGAACGAACGCCATGCTTACTATACCATTACTATTACTGAACCATTAGCTGTGAACTCGCTCAACTAGTTGTTGACTCTCTGCTGCATGCCTTGCAGGACCTTAGGTACATATGGAGCTTGCACAAGGAGGAGCAGGTCGTTGTGGGCATGGATCGTGAATGTTTCGTTAAAACACTTTATGACATTTCATACTCTATTATGTTGGGTTTTATTTATACGCTTCCGCTAAACAGTGTTAACATACTTATATTTTGAACACCTTTCGTATTGGTGGTTGAATGACGTTTACTCTTACTTATTAATTACATGTTCAATATGATTGGTGGCTTGATCCTGGTCATGTCACGCCTCCAGGCGGTGGTACTCCGCGTGTGAATTTTGGGGGTGTGACAGATTGGTATCAGAGCCATTGGTTATAGAGAACTTGGTTTTAATATGGGAAAAAACGTTTTTATTAAAACCAGACTATAACCAGAACAGTGCTCTCAACAATCCACAACGACGCTTCGCTCCACGTGCAAGACTCAACATCCTAGGTAATATGGTTTATGTTTATTGCCTACTTGCTAGATTGCATAGAACTTTGCTCGTAGTATGCTTAGATACAAATGACACTATTGCATGAGAATACCTATGTGCTTACACTCTTCTGTCATCGCACTACACGCGAACCATTCTCACTTATGCTACTTTTACTATGAAGATCATGTCTGGACGAATTAACATGACTCAAGCCCAGTTGACGGCTCTCATTAATGAACAAGTTGCTGCGGCACTTGCAGCCGCACAAGCAGGAGGTATATCCTGTAGTTATAACTCGCACTAGGATCTTTAGGTCCTACACTCCTAAACCAACTCTTGTGTTTAACCTTGTCCCATTCGTACACAATAGGTCAACACGCACCGCAACCAGTTTGCACTTTCAAGAACTTCATGGACTGTCGTCCAAGTACGTTCAGTGGCACGGAAGAGCAGTGGGACTACTCCATTGGTTCGAGAAGCTCGAGTCGGTATTCGAGATGTATGAATGCCCTGAGGCTCGCAGGGTCAAGTACGCCACTGGTACGTTGGAAGGAATCGCGCTAACCTGGTGGAACGCGCAAGTTCAGATTCTAGGGTTGGCAGCTGCTAACGCCACCCCTTGGAACGATTTTAAGGAACTCATCAAACGTGAATACTGCACGCGGGATGACATCCACAAGTTGGAAGATGAGTTTTACCATCTGAAGATGACGGGGTCGGAAATCGAAGCCTATACGAAACGGTCGAACGAACTGGCCATCTTGTGTCCAACCATGGTGGACCCTCCAATCAAGCGTATCGAATTGTACCTCAAGGGTCTAGCCTCAGAGATTCAGAGCCATGTTACATCGGCAAACCTTGACAATATCCAAGACATCCAGCGTCTTGCTCATCGCCTTACAGATCAGGCAGTGGAACAGAACAAGCTGCCCAAACGCGTCAGTGCTACCACTCCAGCTGTTACTCCTGCTACACTTAGCGACAACAAACGAAAATGGGATGGGGATTCCAGCAGGGGATCAGTTTCCGTTCAGTCTCAAGCACAGCAGCGCAAGACAAATGACTACCAGAATCCGAGTCAGCAATCATCCGACAGTCAGGGGCAGGGTGGATATCGGGGATTTCACCCGCTATGTAATAAGTGTAACAGACACCACAGTGGACGGTGTCGCAAAGAACGTTGTCAGAGATGCCTCAAGTTAGGGCATGAAGCTAAAGACTGTAGGAGTGCGAGACCCGCAAATCAGAACCAGCAATTGCAACTGCCAGCTCCACATAACCCACAGCAGCAGCCACAGCGTGGGAACCGGGGGTGTTTCCAGTGTGGGGCTGAAGGTCATTTCAAACGCGATTGCCCTCAAGTGAACCAGAACCAAAATCGCAACAACAACAATCAACAGGGCAATGGGAACAACAACAATGGGGGAAACAACAACAGCAATGGCAACGAAGCTCGAGGTCGTGCTTTCGTGCTGGGTCAGGGCGACGCAAGGAATGATCCCAATGTGGTTATGGGTAAGTGTCTTCTCGACGATATTTATGTTACTGTTTTGTTTGATTCGGGTGCGGATACAAGTTATATATCATTGAAAGTCAGTAAATTGCTAAAACGTGCACCAACACTCTTAACCACTAAACATGTAGTAGAATTAGCTAATGGTAAGAATCTAGAAGCCACACATGTAGTCAGGGGTTGTAATATTGTCTTAGCCGGTCAAGCTTTCTCCATCGACCTTATTCCCATAGTCTTGGGAAGCTTCGATATCGTTATAGGGATGGATTGGTTATCCCCACATCACGCAGAGATCTTGTGCAAAGAGAAGATTGTTCGCATTCCCCGTTCTGGCCAGAAACCTCTCGAAGCTCAAGGCGATAAGAGTGGTGCTGTGGTTGGCATCATCTCTTTTCTAAAGGCTCAGAAGTGTTTGCGAAAGGGTCACACTGCTATTCTGGCACTTGTCACTGATGCATCAGCGAAAGAAAAGAAGTTGGAAGACATTCCAGTTGTACGCGACTTCCCTCAGGTGTTTCCTGAAGATTTACCTGGTCTACCGCCTCATCGTCAGGTCGAATTTCAAATCGAGCTCGCTCCAGGAGCAGCACCTATAGCTCGAGCACCGTATCGTTTAGCTCCAACTGAACTGGAAGAACTGTCAAAGCAGTTACAAGAGCTCTTGGAAAAGGGCTTTATTCGTCCAAGCTCTTCGCCTTGGGGAGCTCCAGTGTTATTCGTGAAAAAGAAGGACGGTACCTTTAGGATGTGCATAGACTACCGCGAACTGAACAAGGTGACAGTGAAGAACCGCTACCCTCTGCCGCGTATTGACGACTTATTCGACCAGTTGCAAGGGTCGAGTTACTACTCCAAGATAGACTTGAGGTCAGGTTACCATCAGCTGAGAGTCCGGGATGAGGACGTCTCCAAAACCGCATTCAGAACTCGCTACGGTCACTACGAGTTCCTTGTTATGCCATTTGGGTTAACGAACGCGCCTGCCGTATTCATGGATATAATGAACAGGGTATGCAAGCCGTACCTAGACAAGTTTGTCATCGTTTTCATCGACGATATTCTGATTTACTCCAAGAGTCAGGAGGAGCACGAGCAGCATCTACGATTGATTTTGGAACTCCTTCGAACAGAGCAGTTGTACGCCAAGTTTTCGAAATGTGACTTCTGGCTTCGTGAAGTCCACTTTCTAGGCCACGTAGTAAACAAGGATGTGATCCATGTTAATCCATCCAAGGTAGACTCGATCAGGAACTGGCCTGCACCGCGTACACCAACGGAAATACGCCAATTCTTGGGTTTGGCGGGTTAATACAGAAGATTCATTAAGGATTTCTCAAAGATTGCACAGCCACTTACGCTACTGACACAGGAGGGTGTCACCTACCGTTGGGGTAATACTCAGGAAACTGCTTTTCAGCACTTAAAGGATAGACTTTGTAGTGCACCTATCCTCTCATTGCCAGAGGGCACAGAAGACTTCGTGGTTTACTTTGATGCATCCATCCAGGGTCTTGGATGTGTGTTAATGCAGCGCGACAAGGTCATTGCTTACGCTTCACGCCAACTCAAGGTTCACGAACGGAACTACACGACGCACGATTTGGAGCTGGGAGCTGTTGTTTTTGCGCTTAAGATATGGCGACACTACCTGTACGGTACCAAGTGCACTATCTACACCGATCACAGGAGTCTCGAGCATATCTTCAAGCAGAAGGAGTTGAACATGCGTCAACGTCGATGGGTTGAACTACTGAACGATTACGAATGCGCTATCAAGTACCATCCAGGCAAAGCCAATGTTGTGGTTGACGCTCTCAGTCGAAAAGATACTACACCTAGGCGTGTGCGAGCACTACAGCTTACTATTCCGTCCAGTCTTCCGGCACAGATACGAGATGCTCAGGTAGAAGCATTGAAACCAGAAAACGTCAGGGCTGAAGCCCTACGCGGCTCAAGGCAACGGCTAGAACAGAAGGAAGACGGTGCCTATTATGTAACAGGGCGTATTTGGGTCCCACTATATGGCGGTTTACGAGAACTTGTAATGGATGAAGCACACAAATCTCGCTACTCGATACATCCAGGTTCGGATAAGATGTACCACGACATCAGGACGACGTATTGGTGGCCTAGCATGAAGGCCCACATTGCCACTTATGTTGGCAAATGCTTGACCGGTGCAAGAGTCAAGGCAGAATATCAGAAACCAGCAGGCTTACTTCAGCAACCAAAGATACCACAGTGGAAATGGGAGGAAATTTCCATGGATTTTGTTACAGGCCTGCCTAGATCTCAGCGTGGGAACGATACTATTTGGGTGATCGTGGATCGACTCACCAAGTCTGCTCACTTCTTGACAATCAAGAAACGGACAAGTTTTCCACACTTGCAGACATATACTTGAAAGTAGTCTCAAGGCACGGGGTGCCCACCTCTATCATTTCGGATCGCGATGCACGATTCACTTCAGAACTATGGCAAGCAATGCACAAAGCTTTTGGCTCACAGCTAGACATGAGCACAGCATATCACCCTCAGACGGATGGACAGTTTAAACGCACGATTCAAACTCTAGAAGACATGCTTCGGGCATGTGTTATCGATTTCGGCAACAGCTGGGAAAAGCATCTCCCTTTAGTGGAGTTCTCGTATAATAACAGTTATCACACCAGCATACAAGCCGCTCCATTCGAGGCATTGTACGAACGTAAATGTCGGTCACCTCTCTGTTGGGCAGAGGTGGGGGATAGCCAGATCACGGGTCCAGAACTTATAGTGGACACCACGGAAAAGATTGCACAAATACGATAACGTATGGCGGCAGCTCGCGACCGTCAGAAAAGCTACGCGGATAAGCGTAGGAAGCCATTGGAATTTCAGGTCGGGGACCGGGTTTTACTTAAAGTCTCACCCTGGAAGGGTGTGGTCCGTTTTGGCAAACGGGGCAAGCTCAATCCGCGGTATGTTGGACCGTTTGAGATAGCAGAAAGAATAGGCAAAGTAGCCTACAGGCTAAACCTACCAGCTGAACTCGGTGCACTTCACAATGTTTTCCACGTGTCGAATCTGAAGAAGTGCCTGTCAGATGAGACCCTCATAGTTCCTCTGAAGGAACTCACTATCGACGAGCAGTTGCGATTCGTCGAGGAACCTGTTGAAATTACGGACCGGGATGTGAAGGTCCTCAAACACAAGAGAATCCCTCTTGTCCGAGTTCGTTGGAACTCCCGTCGTGGCCCAGAGTACACCAGGGAACGCGAAGACCAGATGACAGAAAAGTATCCCTAGTTATTCGGAACCAATGCAACCACTACTGAGGCTGAAGCTACTACTGCGGAATTTCGGGACGAAATTCAAGATCAACGGGGGGAAGATGTGACACCCCAGGAAAAACCAGTGAACGATACAACTTGCATAGCTTCCTCAATGAGTGCGTACCAAATTTCAGGACGAAATTTCTTTTAAGTTGGGGATAGTGTGACAACTCGTATTTTGAACCCTTGTTTGTATTACGTGCTAACTGTATGAACTATATGTGATTATGTGAACTCTATTTGAATAACATGTTTTTTGGGTAAAGGGTTACCCCGGAAATTCTATTAAAATGCAACCGCAATTAAGTACAAGTAGTGAGGATGTGCTCCACACTAGTTCATATACAGGACATGCCCCATATATGTAAAACATAACAAAAACCAACGACCTATAACACCCCATAACCTAGTCTACTATACATCAAGACACGACATCTAGTAGACAAAACAATGCAAAAACACAAACATAGTCTCAACCACCATCATCAAAAATAAAATGGCCACAAAACAGCAGCCCCTTCAGACGAAAAGCAGACAGCCTATCCATTAGAGAACTTGGTAGAAGAGGTGCTTGCCCCTGCTTTCGAAGAAAAAGGATGAGTACCCGATGTCATAAATGCACTAGTTTCATTGTAGACTTCTTCAACCTCTTCCTCATCCGATTCCTGCCTGTCATTCGACGGTTTCTTCTCAACTCGACCCACCGTGATACCTCCCTGATTACCAGTATCATCCTTTAGAATGTCAAACGGGTTAGACGTTGAAACCTGATTCTGCATCGGACTCTTTGAGGACGATTTTGGTTTAGGGTTGACAACTGGCCTGTACACTAACTTAGGCTTCTGATTTTTCATATGGATGCCTTGGTTGTTCACTTTCTTCTTCTTGCCCTCTACAACCTGAAAATCATCATTATTTTTTTCAGCATCCCCACTTGGAGTTACCTGATGGTTCTTCGGGCACGAGCTGTCATCATGGCCAAACACACAACAAGAGGAGCACCTTAGAGGCTCCCAATCATATTCAATCTTGACCTCCACCTTTGAATACCCACTACCATCCATAGATGGGATAGCAACAGTAACACTCTTTTTTAATTCAGCCCCCGCTTGCACTTCAATAAGCGCTCTAGCATAGCTGCTCCTTCCCCAAGATTCAGCACACATCGAGGCAGTATACGTATCCAACATCTTAGGTGTCCCAATCATAGAGGCAACCAAGCTAAGCCCATCCTCAGTAAATGCCGCTAACGGCACATCATGCATCTTGGCCCAAACTGGAACCACATTAGTATCCTCTTTTTCCATCTTGATAGAGGGCGACCACTCCTTCAAAATTATGGGAACACTTCTGATTAGCCAAGGCCCATCCTCTAGCATTTGATTCATCCCTTCCTTAGAAGTGAACTTAAAGAAAAAGAACCCGTTTGCATTCATCATGAGACGGGAAAGACCATATTTATCCCAGTTGTTTTTTGCAAAGTAATCGACCACAGGAAATGCCAACCGTTTACCCAGAAAATATCCAAACAAAGTGTTAGCATACCTATCAGTAACTTGTTGAACCGACGACAATGGAATAACAACATCAGCCCCATCAACTTTCTCAGCAGATTCCATCGCCCGAAAATTCACTTTAACCTTCTCCTTTGTATTCTTTACAATGTGCGCGAATGAAACAGGACTTGTAGTTCCCGAAGTACGTGCTTTGCCGTGAGCATCCCTGTTGTCAGCCAAAAAAGATGCACCAAGTAGATCTGATTTTGGCGAAAACTTGCTAGGGTAATCCCAAAAATTGTCAGACTTATCAACATCCTGTTTTTCCAAACGAACCGGAACTGTGGCCTTGGTGAGATCATCAATGATAATTGAAGACTTAGGGTCACTTTGTGTTCCAATCGTTACACCACGCTTTGGCTGCAAAGTGTTCCCATCAACATCAAGAAACCGTGCAGCAATTTCTTCAAACGATAATCGCGGCTTCCCACGAATATCTTGTTGGTTTCCACCAGAACAATTAAGATCATCCATTACAATATTGACAAACCCTAATCGCCACCAATAGAAATTCAGCAAAAGGCAGCCGTGACAAACACCGAATCAGAACCCTAACCGCCGTCAAGCTGAAAAAACGAACAAAATACCAACCCTAACCTGAATTACCCTAGTTTAAGGCTGCAATGAAACCCAAAACCAAGGCTGCCGCACTTCAAGAATCCACTCCTTGCTTCAGCCCCTAATCTGATTACGAAAGCAAGAAACTGATCCCTTAGAGATGTCGGCCAACAATTATGTGAAGAGCCTGAAAAACCCTAGCCGCCAACCCTATTTCAAACAAAGAAACCTGAAAAACCCTAGCAGCCGTCAAGTACAAAATCGATCAAGAAAGGATGAATCAGATTGTAAATGCAGCAAACACAATCTCTCTTTGTATACCCAGTCCAGATTAACAACGAAACCAAACAACCAGCGGCAGCCAAGTAGAAAAAACGAAAAACAAACCCTAAACTTGAACAAAAACGAATCAAAGAATGATTATATTGAATCGTAAGTGTAAATCAGAATTGATGAGACTCTAATCACACAAAACAATCCCTACAATCATCAAGAAAAACGAATTTTAGGTCAAGTTAGCAAGAGGGTCGTTTTTCTCCATTAGAGAGAGAGAAATCTAGGGTTAGCTTTTTAATTAGGGAATATTTGAATAACATGTTATACGTGCCTTGTGTGAAATTATGAATGTTCGTTTATATGGTTGCATGATCCAACTACACAAACCCAATCGGCCCATGTATGTTTGGCCGACTCGAGACCAAGGACAACCCAATGATGGGTTCGGCCCACTTCATGTACACGCATAACACATAGGGTGTTAGTAACCTTCTCTCATTTGTTACAAACACACAAGTTATACAAAAACCCTAGAACTCCTTCTCTCTCTCTTGTTTCCTCTTGAAGCCGGCGACAACATCACCTGGACTCGAGACCTCGCGGGTTTCATCCCTAAGCCGGTTAGTGTTGTAAGTGTCTGTTATATGATTTCATGTTTGATGATGTTTTCTTGCATGATAATCTAGGGCTATTGTTACATGATTGATTGTGTTCTTGCTAATCGGCTCATGTGCATATTGATTATGAATATATATGAAATCGGCGGTATGTATGATTGGCAATATGATAATTGGTCCGAATATATGCTTGTTAAACCGGCTATGATATTAGGATTTCGGGTTAGGATGGCATGTTTTGTCTAGAGTCCGGTTACATGATAGTTAAATGTTGCGGTTTATGCTTCGTATGATGATTAGCTGATGATGATAATATGAACATGTTTGAAGATGATTTGAAACTGTGAAAATGGTTGATTGATCTGATTCGAAACTGCCTAACTTGTTAGCTAAAATTACGGAATGATTGTTACTAATAATTAAGGAAATCTGCTACACATTGTCCCGACAAGGATTGCGAGTCGAGAACCCTTAGTCTCGACTCGAGACCACATTACTGATACGGAACAACACAAACCGAGACCACGGTTGCGGGTCCGGTTGCGACTCGAGACCTGTGATCTCGACCTGAGCATGACGACCCGAGACCTCCTTTGTTACGACTCGAGACTTCGGAAACCAGTACCACTCGAGACCGCTTAGTCTCGACTCGAGACCGTGAACACTTGCACGTCACTATTGGACTTGCACCGTCACGAGCCCAACTGTTTGGGCCGGATACTTGGACTTGCCTACGTGTCTGCTATTGGACTACTATGATATACTTGTGCATGCCATGATTATACTTGTGTGCTATATGTGTAGAACATACGTGCTATACTTGAATACGAACCTGACCTGTATAATAACCATGCTAGGATGTGGTTGATCACTATATAGCTTAACCGAACTTTGTGTATCTGCCGAGCAAACCAAGGTGAGTTCACACAGCCAAGGCATGGGGTTCCCAGGGTGGGAATGGGTTTTGGATTATTTATTCGTACTTACTCAGATGATAGAATTTAATGATATGGTCCTCAGGGTGAGGAAGGGTAATGATGAGATACGACTAGACTAGTATACTAATTGAACTGATCTTCGCACACACGCCAGGGGTTGGCCGCGATATTATGACTGATCTTCGCACACATGCCTTGGAAAGGCCGCAAACTATATATTAAAACTTCGCACACATGCCAGGGTGGCCGCGATACAAATATACATAGTCTAGAATACTTGAGAACTTTCCCTAATCTTCGCATACATGCCTAGAGGGTTGCGATACGAATTAATACGATACATGACCTAATGAACGAACGCCATGCTTACTATACCATTACTATTACTGAACCATTAACTGTGAACTCGCTCAACTAGTTGTTGACTCTCTGTTGCATGCCTTGCAGGACCTTAGGTAAATATGGAGCTTGCACAAGGAGGAGCAGGTCGTTGTGGGCATGGATCGTGAATGTTTCGTTAAAACACTTTATGACATTTCATACTCTATTATGTTGGGTTTTATTTATACGCTTCCGCTAAACAGTGTTAACATACTTATATTTTGAACACCTTTCGTATTGGTGGTTGAATGACGTTTACTCTTACTTATTAATTACATGTTCAATATGATTGGTGGCTTGATCCTGGTCATGTCACGCCTCCAGGCGGTGGTACTCCGCGTGTTAATTTTGGGGGTGTGACATTTGAACTCGCATTCAGCTCTATCCACGCCATGATTGAGCTCCATGAATCGTTTACATTTACCATATCAACTTTTTCCTTGACAATGCTCCAAATCTTGGCCGCATACGAGCGTTGAAAGAATAAATGATCTCTTGAGTCTCGTCCATAGTTACAAAGTGGACAGCACATAAGACGTAAATTTGTTTCACTCCCCGCTTCCCAAACTGCCAATCTATCTTGTGTCTTCAGCTTATTCTTTAGAACTAACCAAAGATGAAAAGAGTGTCTTGGAATGCATTGGCCATACCACACCATATACACCCAAGCCACCTTGTTATCCCTTACCCGAAGATTATTCCAAGCTTCCCAAGAGTTAAAATGCACAATTTTCCCTTCCACAGATCTCCATCCTAGTCTGTCAACCGAATCAGGAACAAGAGAAGGAGCCATGACATTTATGAGTACTGGGAATAAATCATACCATGCCTGAGGCCACCGCCAGTTGCCATCAGCGTCTACAAGCTCCGCAACAGTAGTTTGCAAATTAAAACCCGCTTGGGCAATTCTCCTTGGCGTGATAAAGTTTCTGATCGGACTGCACGAGCACCAATTATCACTCCACGCATTTGTCTGGGAACCACTCCCAATCAACGTCCAAACATAAGGTCTGACCAACGGACGAATAGATAAAATCTTTCGCCAACTCCAAGTCAAAGCACCACGGCTTTGAATCTCCCAAAAATTTCTGCCTTTTATCTTGTAAGAATGGATCCATTTGACCCACAAGGATTCCCGGTTGCTAATAATGCTCCAAATATGCGACATCATAAGTGCTTTGTTCACATCTGAGATATTTCGGATTCCAAGACCCCCCTCATCCTTAGGCAAACAAACGTCCTTCCACGCGACTTTAGACCGAATACTCCCAGGAGCCCCCCCGTTCCAAAGAAATCTACGCATTCTCTTTTCCAGATCCTTTACTATACGCATTGGAAAAATAAAAACCGAGGCCAAATACGTATACATAGCTGCAAGAACAGAATTGAGGAGCTGCAATCGACCTGCAAAGGATAACAATTTAGACATCCAATTATCAACCTTCCTCTCCATACGTTCCACCAGGACCCGGCAATCTCTAAAAGATAGCTTAGTAGAGATTAAGGGAACCCCGAGGTAGCGAATCGGAAGTTCACCCTGACGAAACGGCAGCAGGCTCAGAATCTTAGCTTTTACATGGCTTGGAACATTGCAGAAAAAAACCGTACTCTTGGGCAAGCTAGGGACGAGGACCGGGGTAACCCTTTACCCAAAAAAAAATACGGACATGTGTTACAAGCGGGTTTCAGGTATACGGTCCGGTCCTGATTCGCTAACGAAGCCCACTAACTAAAGTTCACTTCCTAATCCCGTTTTATTAAACCCCTACACATATATAATCTATATATCATAAATAACACGTATATTGCATCTCAAATAATATAAAACACACTTTGCAAATTAAGTACAAGGTTAAGTCAGATAGAGATCTTGAAAACTCGGGTTGTCACATTATCCCCAACTTGAAAGAAATTTCGTCCCGAAATTTAGCATGCGGTTACTGAGGAAGCTAGGTAAGTTGTATCGTTCACTGGTTTTCCTGGGGTGTCACATCATCCCCCCGTTGATTTGGAATTTCGTCCCGAAATTCTGCAGTGGTAGCTTCAGCCTCAGTAGTAGTTGCATTGGTTTCCGAATAACTGGGGATACTTGAGTTTCATTTGATCTTCACGCTCCCAGGTGAACTCTGGGCCGCGACGGGAGTTCCAACGAACGCGAACAAGAGGGATTCTCGTGTTCTTGAGGACCTTAACATCCTGGTCCGTGATTTCAAAGGTTCCTCGACGAACTACAACCTCTCGTCGATAGTGAGCTTCTTCAAGGGAACTATGAGGGTCTCATCTGACAGGCACTTCTTCAGATTCGACACGTGAAAAACATTGTGAACTGCACCGAGTTCAGCTGGTAAGTTTAGTCTGTAGGCCACTTTGCCTATTCTTTCTGCGATTTCGAACGGTCCGGCATACCGCGGATTAAGTTTACCCCGTTTGCCAAAACGAACCACACCCTTCCAGGGTGAGACTTTGAGTAATACCAGGTCCCCGACCTGAAATTCCAATGGCTTCCTACGCTTATCCGCGTAGCTTTTCTGACGGTCGCGAGCTGCCGCCATGCGTTGCCGTATTTGTGCAATCTTTTCCGTGGTGTCCACTATAAGTTCTGGACCCGTGATCTGACTATCCCCCACCTCTGCCCAACAGAGAGGTGACCGGCATCTACGCCCGTACAATGCCTCGAATGGAGCGGCTTGTATGCTGGTGTGATAACTGTTATTGTATGAAAACTCCACCAAAGGGAGATGCTTTTCCCAGCTGTTGCCAAAATCGATAACGCATGCCCGAAGCATGTCTTCTAAGGTTTGAATCGTGCGCTCAGACTGCCCATCCGTCTGAGGGTGATAAGCCATGCTCATGTCTAATCGAGAGCCAAAAGCCTTATGCATTGCTTGCCATAGTTCTGATGTGAATCGTGCATCGCGATCCGAAATGATAGAGGTGGGCACCCCGTGCCTCGAGACCACTTCCTTCAAGTAGATGTCTGCTAATGTGGAGAACTTGTCAGTTTCTTTGGTTGCCAGGAAATGAGCAGACTTGGTGAGTCGATCCACGATCACCCAAATAGTATCGTTCCCACGCTGAGATCTAGGTAGGCTTGTAACAAAATCCATGGAAATTTCCTCCCATTTCCACTGTGGTATCTTTGGTTGCTGAAGTAAGCCTGCTGGTTTCTGATACTCTGCCTTGACTCTTGCACAAGTCAAGCACTTGCTGACATAGGTAGCGATGTGGGCCTTCATGCTAGGCCACCAATACGTTGTTCTGATGTCGTGGTACATTTTATCCGACCCTGGATGTACCGAGTAGCGAGACTTGTGAGCTTCGTCCATTACAAGCTCGCGTAAGTCTCCATAAAGTGGGACCCAAATACGCCCCGTTACATAGTAGGCGCCGTCTTCCTTCTGTTCTAATCGTTGCCTTGAGCCGCGTAGGGCTTCAGCCCTAACGTTTTCCGGTTTCAATGCTTCTATCTGAGCATCTCTTATCTGTGCTGGAAGACTAGACTGAATGGTGAGCTGCAATGCTCGTACGCGCTTAGGTGTAGCGTCTTTCCGACTGAGGGCGTCAGCCACAACATTGGCTTTGCCTGGATGGTACTTAATAGCGCATTCGTAATCGTTCAATAGTTCGACCCATCTTCGTTGACACATGTTCAAATCCTTTTGCTTAAGGATATGCTTGAGACTCCTGTGATCGGTGTAAATAGTGCACTTGGTACCGTACAGGTAGTGCCGCCATATCTTAAGCGCGAAAACAACAGCTCCCAGCTCTAAATCGTGCGTCGTGTAGTTTCGTTCATGGACCTTGAGTTGACGAGAAGCGTAGGCAATAACCTTATCCCGTTGCATCAATACACAACCCAAACCCTGTATCGACGCGTCACAATAAACCACAAAATCCTCAGTGCCCTCTGGCAATGAGAGAATAGGTGCACTGCAAAGCCTATCCTTTAAGTACTGGAAAGCGGTTTCCTGGGAATCTCCCCAACGGTAGGTGACACCCTTCTGTGTCAGTAGTGTAAGTGGCTGTGCGATCTTCGAGAAGTCTTTGATAAATCGTCTGTAGTAACCCGCCAAACCCAAGAATTGGCGTATTTCTGTTGGAGTACGCGGTGCAGGCCAGTTCCTGATCGAATCTACCTTGGATGGATCGGCATGAATCCCATCCTTATTTACCACGTGGCCTAGAAAGTGAACTTCACGAAGCCAGAAGTCACATTTTGAAAACTTGGCGTACAACTGCTCTGTCCGAAGAAGTTCCAAGATCAATCGTAAGTGCTGCTCGTGTTCCTCCTGACTCTTGGAGTAGATCAGAATGTCGTCGATGAAAACTATCACAAATTTGTCTAAGTAGGGCTTGCATACCCTGTTCATTAGATCCATAAATACGGCAGGCGCGTTCGTTAACCCGAATGGCATAACAAGAAACTCGTAGTGACTGTAGCGAGTTCTGAATGCGGTTTTGGAGACGTCCTCATCCCGGACTCTCAGCTGATGATACCCTGACCTCAAGTCTATCTTGGAGTAGTAACTCGACCCTTGCAACTGGTCGAATAAGTCGTCTATGCGCGGAAGAGGATAACGGTTCTTCACCGTCACCTTGTTGAGTTCCCGGTAGTCTATGCATATCCTGAAGGTACCGTCCTTCTTTTTCACGAATAACACTGGAGCTCCCCAAGGCGAAGAGCTAGGTCTAATAAAGCCCTTATCCAAGAGCTCTTGTAGTTGCGTAGAGAGTTCTTCCAACTCTGATGGAGCTAATCGATACGGTGCACGTGCTATCGGTGCTGCTCCTGGTGCTAGCTCGATTTGAAACTCGACCTGGCGATGAGGCGGTAGACCAGGTAATTCCTCTGGAAAGACTTGAGGAAAGTCGCGAACTATTAGAATGTCCTCCAATTTCTTTTCCTTCGCTGATGCATCAGTGACAAGTGCCAAAATGGCAGTGTGACCCTTTCGTAACCATTTCTGAGCCTTCAAGAAGGAGATGATGCCAACCACAACACCACTCTTGTCGCCTTGAACTTCGAGAGGTTCCTTGCCAGAACGAGGAATGCGAACTATCTTTTCCTTGCATAAGATTTATGCCTGCTGTCGGGACAGCCAATCCATCCCAATAACGATGTCAAAGCTTCCCAAGACTATGGGAATAAGATCGATGGAGAACGCTTGACTGGCTAAGACAATATTACAACCCCTGACTACATGCGTGGCTTCTAGACTCTTACCATTAGCTAACTCTACGACATGTTTGGTGGTTAAGAGTGTTGGTGCACGTTTTAATAATTTACTCACTTTCAAAGATATATAACTTGTATCCGCACCCGAATCAAACAAAACAGTAACATAAATATCGTCGAGAAGAAACTTACCCATAACTATGTTGGGATCATTCCTGGCATCACCCTGCCCCAGCACAAATGCACGTCCCCTAGCTTCGTTGCCGTTGTTGTTCCCACCATTGTTGTTTCTGTTGCCTTGGTTATTATTGTTGTTGTTGTTGCGGTTCTGGTTCGCAGGTCGCGAACTCCTGCAGTCTTTAGCTTCATGCCCTAACTTGAGACATTTCTGACAACGTTCCTTGCGACACCGTCCACTGTGGTGTCTGTTGCACCTATTACATAGTGGGTGAAATCCCTGATATCCATCCTGCCCCTGACTGCCTGATGATTGCTGGCTAGGATTCTGGTAGTCATTTATCTTGCGCGCTGTGCTTGAGACTGAACTGAGACTAAACCTTTACTGGAATCCCCATCCCACTTTCTTTTGTTGTCGCTGTGTGTAGCAGAAGTAGCAGCTGGAGTGGTAGCACTGATGCGTTTGGGCAGCTTGTTCTGTTCCACCGCCTGATCCGTGAGGCGATGAGCAAGACGCTGGATGTCTTGGATATTGTCGAGGTTAGCCGACGTCACATGGCTCTGAATCTCTGAGGCTAGACCCTTGAGGTACAATTCGATACGCTTGATTGGAGGGTCCACCATGGTTGGACACAAGATGGCCAGTTCGTTCGACCGTTTCGTGTAAGCTTCGATTTCCGACCCCGTCATTTTCAGATGATACAGTTCCACCTCCAACTTGTGGATGTCATCACGTGTGCAGTATTCCCTCTTGATAAGTTCCTTGAAATCATTCCAAGGGGTGGCGTTAGCAGCTGCCAACCCTAGGATCTGTACTTGCGCGTTCCACCAAGTTAGCGCGATTCCTTCCAAAGTACCAGTGGTGTACTTCACCCTGCGAGCCTCAGGGCATTCACACATTTCAAATACTGACTCTAGCTTCTCAAACCAATGGAGGAGTCCCACTGCCCCCTCGGTGCCACTGAATGTGCTTGGACGACAGTCCATGAAGTTCTTGAAAGTGCAGACGGGCTGCTAAGCGTGTTGACCTATCGTGTAAGAATAGGACAAGGTTAAACACAAGAGTTAATGTAGGATCTAAAGATCCTAGTGTGAATTACATCCGCAGGGTATACTACCTGCTTGTGCAGCCGCAAGTGCTGCAGCAACTTGTTCTGCAATGAGAGCCGTCAACTGGGCTTGGGTCATGTTAACACGTCCAGACATGATCTTCATAGTAAGAGTAAAACAAGTGAGAATAGTTCGCGAGTAGTGCGATGACAGAAGAGAGTAAGCACTCAAGTGTTCTCAAGCAATAACGAATAGTAGGCAATGTATTCTAAGCATACCACGAGCAAAGTTCTATGTAATTCTAGCAAGTAGGCAATAAACGTAAACCTTATTACCTAGGATGTCGAGTCTTGCACGTGGAGCGAAGCGTCGTTGTGGATCGTTGAGAGCACTGTTCTGGTTATAGTCTGGTTTTAATAAAAACGTTTTCCCTTATTAAAACCAAGTTCTCTATAACCAATGGCTCTGATACCAATCTGTCACACCCCCAAAATCCACACGCGGAGTACCACCGCTTGGAGGCGTGACATGACCAGGATCAAGCCACCAATCATATCGAACATTTAAATAATAACAAGTAATAATAAGTGCAAACCAATCATTCAATACGATAGGTGTTCAAAACGTAAGTATAGTCTCAAAGTGTAGCGGAAGCATAACGTAAAACCAAAGCAAGTAATAAGTTTCTAATGTTTAAGTTTATAACATGGCATCCACGACCCATGTCCCACAACGACCTGCTCCTCCCTGTGCAAGCTCCATATGTACCTAAGGTCCTGCAAGGCATGCAGCAGAGAGTCAACAACTAGTTGAGCAAGTTCACAGTTAATAGTTCAATAATCGTAATAGTATAGTAAGCCTTGTGTTCGTTCATTAAGTCATGTATCGTATTAGTTCGTATCGCGGCCCTCTAGGCATGTATGCAAAGATTAGGGAAAGTTCCCTAGTATTCTAGACTAGGTATATTTGTATCGCGGCCACCCGGCATGTGTGCGAAGTTTAGTGTATAGTTCCCAGCCTTCCTAGGCATGTGTGCGAAGATTAGTCATATTATCGCGGCCAACCCCGGCGTGTGTGCGAAGATCAGTTCTATAAGTATCACTAGTTTAGTCGTATCTTATCAATAACCCTTCCTCACCCGAGGACCATATAACTAAGTTCCATAAGCTAGGTAAGTACAAGTAAATAATCCAACCCATTCCCACCCTGGGAACCCCATGCCTTGGCTGTGTGAACTCACCTTGGTTTGCTCGGTATGCTAAGTATATGCTCACAGTAAATCAATCAAGTCCTAAAGTGCACGTATACTTAAATCAGTTCATTTTCGCATTGATTTCTCGTAAGTTAAAAGTATAGAATGCATGCAAGGTAATCATCACCGATTCAACACATAACAGTTATTTCACGTTCTTACAATCATGCATCATATGATAGAGTTCTTGGTCAATTCTAACAAGGTTATTCAGTAACACATTTAACAGGGTCATCGTGTTTTACAAGATCAACATACCTAACAAGGTAACAAGCTTTAGCAGAATTAACACACTTAACATGGTTAACACTTAACACAGTTAACATACTTAACTCAACACAGTCATCACTAACTGATAATAGCATCACAAGTATATCACAGACATCACGGCGAAACACCCATGTGTTTCGTCGAGTCTGGTCACGGCGAAACACTCATGTGTTTCGTCGAGATAGGTGTTTCGTCGAGATCACGAGAGCCTGTCTTTGATTCGTCGGGTCCATATCAGTTTCAGCAATAATAAACAAAATATGACAGAATCTTAATTGCCCTAGTGGCCGACATCTTTCACAACCGCCAAGAATCATTGGACTAAAAATGGATATTGTCACACCCCCAAAATCCACACGCGGAGTACCACCGCTTGGAGGCGTGACATGACCAGGATCAAGCCACCAATCATATTGAACATGTAATTAAATAGTAAAAGTTATCCATCAATACGAAAGGTGTTTATCAAAACCAACATAAGTAAATGTAGCGGAAGCATTTATGTAAAACCCAACATAAGTATTAATGTTTGAAACGTCATAAGTGTTTAATAAGTAATCACGATCCATCTGCCCACAACGACCTGCTCCTCCTTGTGCAAGCTCCATTAGTACCTAAGGTCCTGCAAGGCATGCAGCAGAGAGTCAACAACTAGTTGAGCGAGTTCACAGAAAGTAAATGCGTAATAGTAAGTTCATGAGTATCAGGTGGCTAAAAACCCTAATGCTCTCTCTCTAGCCTGGCGATTTTCCTGATCATCATGAACCCTTTGATTTCAGTCGTAATTATCTGTATAACAGTCTGTGATTAGGGATTAGGCCATTAATCTCTATAACGAACTAGTTAGCAGGTTTGACCGATTTTGATCTAGGGTTTTTCGTTTTTCTGTTTCAATCGCCGCCGTATTCTTGTGTAGTTCAACGTGGTGTATAGCTCCTCTTGGTTTATCGATCATTCAGGTCTTGAATAACCAGTGGTACTATATGTTGCCAAGGGCTGCATGAAATAGGGTTTGCTAGAATTAGGGTTTTGTTATTTTCGTTTGTCGTTTCTTGTGGTGCATGGTTTTCGGAGTTTCATTTGTGCTGAGAGAGAAGGTTTTCGTTTCTTGAATGGATGCTCATAAGAAATCCGACGTCCAACATGATCGTGGTAAACCGCCGTTGGCAGCAAAGAATGGTGGTACTAGGGGGCTGAATGTTGGTAATCTGAAACCGGCTCGTAGAGGTATGTTTACGTCGAATTCTGGATCAAAGCCGATTAATGTAATAGACGAACTTGAAAAGATTTCCGTTCCGGTTCCTGTTGACGTCAACGTCACGGAATCTTCACCGGATATGGAAGGTTTTTATGACAGCTTGCATGAGGGTGTCACGGGCAATCAGGTCTTGCATGATGGTGGGGGCAACCCGGATTATTATCCGACTACTCAACCAAATGCGGATATACCAGAGATGAAGCTGGATGGTAGTAATGTGGAGAAGACATTGTCTTATGCTGAATCAGTTCTTAGGCAGGAGAAAAAACTCAACTTTCGTGCACTTACTAGTTCTTCTAAACATGAGGGCTGTGATGTTGTGCTCCCAAAGGAATCTGTTCGAGTGGTCCAAGAGAAGATGTCAAACACGCTTTATGGGTATTTTCTGGGTGATCGAGTAGCTTACCCGGTCGTTGATTTTTATGTCAAGAACAATTGGAAACGTTTTGGTCTACAGAAAACAATGATGAACGCAAATGGATTTTTCTTTTTTAAGTTTATGGATCAGAAAGGTATGCGGGATGCTCTTGCTTCGGGTCCTTGGATTATTCGCTCTCAACCTTTGTTCCTTCATGAATGGAAGCCTACTATCAAACTTGAGAAACAGGAGGTAAAGAAAGTCCAAGTATGGGTTAAAATACATGAAGTTCCCATTGCTGCTTATACGGAGGATGGTCTAAGCATGATTGCTACAGCCATTGGCGAACCCAAACTTCTTGATTCTTACACGTCTTCAATGTGCATGGAGTCGTGGGGGAGAAGTAGCTATGCTAGAGCTTTGATAGAGATATCCGCGGACAAGGAGTTTAAGGAGGAAATCACTTTGGCGATTCCTGAGATGGAAGGTGATAATTTTATTAAGGAAACCATGTATGTGGAATACGAATGGAGCCCGCTTAGATGTTCATCTTGCTGTGTTTTTGGACATGATAATCAATCATGTCCAAAGATGCCAAAGAAGAGGATCGATGTTGGTAAACAAGACCGTTTGTTTAATAATCAAGGAAGTCGGAAAGGAAAGGAGATACCGAGAGTCGATGAGGAGGGATATATGGATGTGCCGACTAAGAAAACGGCAAAGAGAGGTGGTATTCAGGTTAACAAGCAAAAGCCAAAATTCGAATATAGACCCATCAATACAAAGCGTAAAGATGAGTCTAAAGGGCAGCCGAAGACTACCAGTTTTCTTACTTCGAATCCGTTTGCCGTTTTAAACGATAGCAATGCTGAAGTCGGTGAAAGTAGTCAAGGGGGTAGTGGTCAACAAGAGGATGACTCTGATGAGGAAGAGGTGGTTGAAGTTTACAATGAGATGGACGATTTTCTAATGAAAGGGACTCAGAATGTTAAAGGGGCAAGCACTCCTTCACCAGGGGTTTCCAATGGTTAGTCTCGTTGCTTGGAACATAAGGGGGTTGAACCGCCCGCTTAAACAAAAAGAGGTTCGGCGAATTCTTAAAGATAGTAAGCTTTCTTTTTGTGCTATTTTAGAATCTCATGTCGATGTTGGCAATCTTGCGAAAGTTTGTAATTCAGTTTTCCGTCAATGGTCTTGGACTTCAAATGGAAATTGTTGTGATAAAGGGACTAGAATTATTGTGGGGTGGAGCTCGGATATTTTTGATGTTTTTGTTATGGCTCAAACAGACCAAGTTATGCACCTTCAGCTTGTCTTTAAGATGGATAAAAAGGTTTTATTCTGTTCGGTTGTGTACGCAGCGAATTATTATGTCAAACGTAGAGAGTTATGGCGTCAATTATCGATTCATAAGGCTCTAGTTGGGGATAAAGCGTGGATTATCATGGGTGATTTTAATGCGGCTCTTAATTTAGAAGATCATTCTATGGGTTCATCGTCCATCTCGATTGACATGAGAGAATTTCAAGATTGTGTTTTGAATATTGAGGTGTTCGACATTAATAAATCGGGCTGTCATTTTACGTGGACTCAGAAGCCGAAGGATGGTGTGGGGGTGCTAAAGAAGCTTGATAGAGTTATGGGTAATAATTCGTTTGTGTCAGAATTCCCCAATTCGGTAGCTTTATTTCATCCTTATAGAATTTCTGATCATTGCCCATGTTTGTTAAATATCCCTACTACCGGGAAGCCGAAGCCTAGATCGTTTAAATTTGCCAATTTCTTGGTTTTTAAACCGGAATTCCAGGAGCGTGTTAAGAGGATTTGGGATACTCGTGTTGATGGGGTTCTTCAATTTCAAGTGGTAAAGAAACTTAGGCTGTTAAAATCGCCTCTCCGGGACCTTCTTTTCCAACAAGGGAATTTACACAAGAAAGTTGAAACTCTTCGGCGTGATTTGGATACTATTCAGCGACAGATTGATTCTAATCCGATGAATGCGGAACTTCGAATACAAGAAGCGAAGGTTAACGCTGATTTCCAGACAGCATGTTTAGATGAGGAAAGGTTCTTGAAGCAGAAATCAAAGGTAGAATGGTTATGTGCCGGTGACGCGAATACGAAGTTTTTCCATGCCTCTCTGAAAACTAGAAACCACATGACTCGTATTGAGGCTATCTCTAACTCTCAAGGAGTTGTTTTTCACGGTGAAGAGGTCCCAAAAATTTTTGTTCATCATTATGAAAACTTTCTTGGCATAGAAGATAACATCACTTTGCAGCCCACGCATGATCTTTTTGACAAAAAGATTTCTAATGAAGATGCTACTCACATGGTGCGCACGGTTACTAGTGAAGAGGTTAAGTTGGCGATGTTTTCCATAGGTAACGACAAAGCGCCAGGCCCGGATGGTTATACGGCTGCTTTCTATAAGCATGCTTGGCAGATTATTGGAACGGATGTTTCGACGGCTGTCATAGACTTTTTCGGTTCTGGTAAGCTTCTAAGGGAGCTTAATAACACTCTAATTGTTCTTATTCCTAAGAAGCCTACTCCTTCGTCAGTCACTGATTACCGGCCGATTGCTTGCTGTAATGTCATTTACAAGTGCATTAGTAAAATCATAGCGGATCGAATTAAGAATTATCTCAATCAAGTTGTTAGTATTAATCAATCCGCTTTCGTCCCGGGAAGGAGAATTTCAGATAATATCCTGTTGACACAGGAATTGATGCATAATTATCATAGGAGTAGCGGTCCTCCTAGATGTGCGTTTAAAGTTGACATCCAGAAAGCGTATGATACGGTTGACTGGAAGTTTCTGTCGCAAGTTCTTATTGGGTTTGGTTTTCATCCGAAAATGATTCAGTGGATTATGCTTTGTGTCTCCACTCCCACCTATTCGATTTGTGTTAATGGGGAAACCCATGGCTATTTCAAGGGGAAACGTGGCTTACGACAGGGTGATCCGTTATCCCCTTATTTATTCACTCTTGTTATGGAAGTTTTAACGTGTATCTTGCACCGGACGTCTCAGTTGGATGCGTCGTTTAGGTTCCATAATAAGTGTGAAAAGCAAAAAATTATAAATCTATGTTTTGCAGATGATTTATTCTTATTTGCTCGTGGGGATGTTCGATCGGCTAAATGTATTATGGATTCCCTGTCTCGGTTCTCTAGCATGTCAGGTTTGGTCCCTAGCATTCAGAAAAGTACGGCTTACTTTTGTAATGTCTCTTCTCATATCAAAGATGCGATCTTGGGTATCCTTCCGTTCGAAGAGGGCAGGTTACCTGTCAAGTATTTAGGGGTTCCCCTTATTTCTTCGAGGCTTAGTGTGAAGGATTGTAGTGTGCTTCTTGAAAGGTTGGATCAAAGAATAAAGAACTGGAAAAACAAGCTTTTATCTTTTGCGGGCAGGTTACAGTTAATTCTCTCGGTCTTATCGTCTATGCATATATACTGGGCTTCGGCTTTTATTCTTCCTGTTCGGATTGTGAATGAGCTTGAGGCGAAGATGAGGAATTTTTTATGGGGCCAGGAGGGATCTTTTCATAGAGGTAAAGCGAAAGTCTCGTGGAAAGCTGTTTGTGTGCCTAAATTTGAAGGGGGTCTTGGGATTCGTAGGGTGGGGGATGTTAATAAGGCCCTTATGGTTTCGCATATCTGGAGTATTTTGAAGCAGAGAGAGTCTTTATGGGTGCAATGGATCCATTCTTATCGTCTTCGAGGTCGGAATTTCTGGTTTTGCAAGGAACCGTCTACTTGTAGTTGGAGCTGGAGGAAAATTCTTCAACTGAGGCCGATGGTTAGGGAGCATATTTGGTATACGTTGGGAGCTGGCACGAGTATCTCAGCCTGGTATGACTCGTGGTGCCACCTCGGGCCCTTGTCAAATTTCTTATCGCCTAGAACTATTACTAATGCAGGCTTTCGGATAGATGCTAAGGTTGCGGATGTTTTTAATGATGATGCTTGGGCTTGGCCGGAAACGTGGAGGGATTTATTCCCGGTTCTTAACCAGGTTGACCATATTCGACCGGATCCTAATAAGCGAGATAGTCTGCTTTGGAAGGATGGTGATACTTTGCGGGATCATTCGTCATATACGGTTTGGGATTCGCTTCGAATTAGGGATCAGGAAGTCAATTGGGTCTCTTTTGTTTGGTTTCCTCAATGCATTCCAAGGCATGCTTTTTTGGTTTGGCTTATTATGAGACGGAAACTTTTAACGCAGGATAAAATCTTAAAGTGGGACTTTTCTAGGAGGAAGAACATGAATATGATGTGCTGCCTCTTATGTTATGCTGATGTCGATTCTCATGACCATCTATTCTTTGAATGTAAATTCTCTTCTCAGGTTTGGAGTTCGGTTCGTGATAAGGTAGACATGGGTGGTGTGGATCCTAAATGGTCCTCGATTGTATCTTGGTTGATGACGAGAAGCCGCGTGAAATCGGCTTCGAGTTATGTGGCTCGTTTGCTTGTAGGTGCAACAGCTTACATAATTTGGCAAGAACGAAATGCAAGACTCTTTAAAAATCAAACACGGCCACCGGAAGCAATATGCGAAGTGATCCTCAAGATGGTGCGTTACAAACTGATGGGTGTGAAGTTCAAATCGTGCGCGACTGTTAAGTGTCTGCTTGGGAAGTGGGGGATTGAGCAAGACGCCATACAAGACAATGGGGGCTGATTAGAGTGTGTTTTTGTGTCTTTTTGAATTTCTAGATGCTAGTCTAGTTGTTAGTTTCGGTTTTTTTTTTGGGTTGTTTGCGTTTTGTTTTGTCTACACTCTTGAGGCATGTCTCTTGAGTGAACTAGGGAGGGCTTCTCCTCTCTACTTGTTTTTTTGGTTTGTGAATATATAGATTCACCGGGGTAATCCCTTTACCCAAAAAAAGAGTATCAGGTGGCTCTACTGGGCCAATATGGGTTTCTATTGGTGGGGGCTTCCCATGTTATTAATCCACTAGACTATGCGTAACCATAAGTGTTCTTCACAACCGAGAACAGTAATACGTACGAGTTTACGTAAGTATCCTTCACAACCGAGGATAGGGTACGTGGGGGTTTACGTAGGTTTTACGTAAGTGCCTGACACAACCGAGGCAGTAGTGAGTATCCGTTCACGTAGGTTTTACGTGAGTATCCTTCACAACCGAGGATAGCGAGTAGCATAAGTATACGTAGGTTTTACGTATGTATCCTGCACAACCGAGGACGATGGTGTGGTAGTCTAGTAATGGTATCCGTATGAATCTATTCAACCTTATCCTTTTAATCCCATTCCCAACACCCCGGGAATCCCATGCCTTGGTAAGAGTGTGTGAACTCACCTTGGGTTGCTCGGCAGATACACAAAAGGGTTTCTTGAACTAAAGGTGGTCAACCACGTCCTAACAGGGTTACCATACAAGTCAGGTGTGGTGTTCAAGTATTGCACGTATGTATCACAGAGTTAACACGTATTCAATCAAGTACACTTTAACAGTTAATATTCCATTTAACTTGTGCAATTAAAATCAGCCCAATAATATCTGGCCCAACATGTTGTGCGATCCACAACATGTTATGCGATCCGCATAGTCCCGGCCCAAATAACATAAGTGAACGGTACAACATATCCAGCCCAAATATCATTCGGCCCAACAGTTAAACAACATTCCCATTTGTGCGACGTGACCTAGGCTTGTACGATTTGAATAGCCCAGCCCAACTAGAATACCCGGCCCAAACAACAAATGAGCAAAGCAATCTTGTGCGATCCAGTCCTAGTTGTGCGATTGGAGGGCTTGTGCAACTAAGTGCTTTGTGCGATTAGATCAGCTTGTGCGGCTGGTCCGCTTGTGCGAGTGGCTTGTACGTTTGGATCAGATCTTGAATGATCTGATCTTGTGCGATTGGGCCAGCCTTGTGTGATGGGGGTCTCTTGTGCGATCAGAGCCCCTTGTGCGATTAGTTTGAATTTCCGGAAAACATGCATTCGGTTACAAGCATTTAGTAATTTACAATCAACATAATATCCAAACATTCGGTTACCCTAATATCGATCAAACAGGGATTTCGAGCATCAATTCTTATGAACCCTAATCTTGATTCAAAGCATAACACTAACTAACAACTCAAAACATTTAAACATATAACTCTAGCTTCGTGTTCTTGATCCCTATCACCGAACATGTGAACAATATTCAACCAAATAACATCATACAACAGCCGATCCATCATGCATTCGATCTAAATCATCAACATCATTATCATCATTCAATTAGATCACTCATGCTAATCAAAAATCCTATATCATCATGCACACATCAAAACATTAAGCACAAACAATTAATCATACTAACCGAATAGAATGGGGTCAAGGGTTGATCCGAAACACTATGAGTTTTGATGACTTGCGGCTGCCTTCGAGTTCGAGAGAGTGAGGGAGAAAAGAGCTAGAGTTTCTTTGTGTGAGAGTTGGTTGTAACAAATGAGGGCACAAACCCTAGCTATGAGTGTTTACACGTTCAAGGGGAGTGGGCCGACCCTTGCTTGGGCTGCCTCTACTCCGAATACAATGGTGCGGCCCAAAGGCCTTGTGCGGTTGATATGTGTTGTGCGCTCGGGTCATTAACATACATACATATAATATATACACAACACACGTAACACATCATTCATTAAATCACATAACTTAGCTCACATAAGCACGTAACGTTACACAAAGTAAGTCTAAAGTTCGAGTTGTCACATTATCCCCAACTAAAAAGAAATTTCGTCCCGAAATTTGGTATGCACTCACTGAGGAAGCTAGGTAAGTTATATCGTTCACTGGTTTTCCTGGGGTGTCACATCCTCCCCCCGTTGATCTGTAATTTCGTCCCGAAATTCCGAAGTAGTAGCTTCAGCCTCAGTAGTGGTTGCATTGGTTCCAAATAACTGGGGGTACTTTTCTGTCATCTGATCTTCGCGTTCCCAGGTGTACTCTGGGCCACGTTTGGAGTTCCAACGTACTCGAACAAGAGGGATTCTCTTGTTTTTGAGGACCTTTACATCCCGGTCCGTGATTTCTACTGGCTCCTCGACGAACTGCAACCGCTCGTCGATAGTAAGTTCCTTAAAGGGAATTATGAGGGTCTCATCTGACAGGCACTTCTTCAGATTCAACACGTGAAACACATTGTGAACTGCACCGAGTTCAGCTGGTAGGTTCAATCTGTAGGCTACTTTGCCGATTTTCTCAATGATCTCGAACGGTCCGACATACCACGGATTTAGTTTGCCCCGTTTGCCAAAACGAACCACACCCTTCCAGGGTGTGACTTTAAGTAAAACCCGGTCCCCGGCCTGAAATTCCAAAGGCTTTCTACGCTTGTCCGCGTAGGCTTTCTGACGGTCGCGTGCTGCCGCCATGCGTTGTCGTATTTGTGCAATCTTTTCTGTGGCGTCCACTACAATCTCCGGACCCGTAATCTGACTATCCCCCACCTCTGCCCAACAGAGAGGTGACCGGCATTTACGTCCGTACAATGCCTCGAATGGAGCGGCTTGTATGCTGGTGTGATAACTGTTATTGTACGAGAACTCCACCAAAGGGAGGTGCTTTTCCCAGCCGTTGCCGAAATCAATAACGCATGCCCGAAGCATGTCTTCAAGGGTTTGAATCGTTCGCTCAGACTGCCCATCCGTCTGCGGATGATATGCTGTGCTCATGTCTAACCGTGAGCCGAAAGATTTGTTCATCGCTTGCCATAGTTCTGACGTGAATCGTGCATCCCGATCCGAAATGATGGAAGTGGGCACTCCGTGCCTCGAAACACCTTCTTTAAGGTAGATGTCTGCGAGAGTGGAGAACTTATCCGTTTCCTTTATAGCTAGGAAGTGTGCAGACTTGGTGAGTCGATCCACGATCACCCATATAGTATCATTCCCCCGCTGGGATCTAGGTAGGCCTGTAACGAAATCCATGGAAATTTCCTCCCATTTCCATTGCGGTATCGTAGGTTGTTGAAGTAGACCCGCTGGTTTCTGGTATTCCACCTTGACTCTCGCACAGGTCAAGCACTTGCTGACATAGGTAGCGATGTGGGCCTTCATGCTAGGCCACCAATAGGTAGTTCTGATGTCGTGGTACATTTTATCCGACCCTGGATGTACCGAGTAGCGGGACTTGTGAGCTTCATCCATTACCAGCTCGCGTAAACCGCCATAAAGTGGGACCCAAATACTCCCCATTACATAGTAGGCGCCGTCTGCCTTCTGTTCTAATCGTTGCCTTGAGCCGCATAGGGCTTCAGCCCTGACGTTTTCTGGTTTCAATGCTTCTGCCTGAGCATCTCGTATCTGTGTAGGAAGGCTAGACTGAATCGTAAGCTGTAGCGCTCGCACGCGCCGAGGTAAAGTGTCTTTCCGACTGAGAGCGTCAGCCACAACATTGGCTTTGCCTGGATGGTACTTGATGGCGCATTCGTAATCGTTAAGTAGTTCAACCCATCGTCGTTGACGCATGTTCAATTCCTTCTGCCTGAAGATATGCTCGAGACTCCTGTGATCGGTGTAAATTGTGCACTTGGTACCGTACAGGTAGTGTCGCCATATCTTGAGTGCGAAAACAACAGCTCCCAGCTCTAAATCGTGCGTCGTGTAGTTCCGTTCGTGAACCTTGAGTTGACGTGAAGCGTAAGCAATAACCTTGTCGCGCTGCATTAACACACATCCAAGACCCTGAATGGATGCATCACAGTATACTACAAAATCGTCCGTGCCCTCTGGCAATGAGAGGATAGGTGCACTGCAAAGTCTATCCTTTAAGTGTTGAAAGGCAGTTTCCTGCGTGTTGCCCCAGCGGTAGGTGACCCCCTTCTGTGTCAGTAGTGTAAGCGGCTGAGCAATCTTTGAAAAGTCTTTTATAAATCGTCTGTAGTAACCCACCAAACCCAAGAATTGGCGTATTTCTGTTGGTGTACGCGGTGCAGGCCAGTTTCTGATCGAGTCTACCTTGGATGGATCGACATGGATCCCATCCTTGTTCACTATGTGGCCTAGAAAGTGGACTTCACGAAGCCAGAAGTCACATTTCGAAAACTTAGCGTACGCTTCGCTCCACGTGCAAGACTCGACATCCTAGGTAATAAGGTTTATGTTTATTACCTGCTTGCTAGAACTATATAGAACTTTGCACATAAATTCGAGATAAGTGTTTACATTCAATTAGGGTTTACAAGTCATTGATGTCTAAACAGTTGTGATTCACGGCTACCCTGATCTTTTCGTGATTGAACGTATAACAGTCTGTGATTAGTTGTTGATTTTCAATCTTCTATAACGAATCTTGTTAGCATTCTTTCATGAATGTATAACAGTCTGTGATTAGGGGTTGATTTTCAATATTCTATAACGAACTAGTTAGCGTTCTTGAGTCGATTTCTGTTAGGGTTTGCTTTGATCTTTGCAGCCGTATACCTATTTCGTTCTTGAGATAGGTGTTGCTAGTTTTAGGGTTTATGTTGTCCTTGTTTTCTGCGTTCGTGGGATATCAGGTCGGCTAGGATTTGTGCATGGTTTCTTGCTGTTTTGCTTAAGGAGAGAGTTGTTGTTTTGCTGCATGGATACGCTAAAGTCTTCTGCGGAGAATGCTACGGCTGATCGTGGTAAACCTCCGTTACAAGTAAAGGGTATTGCTAGTCGTATAGTGAATATAGATGGTAATCCGCTGCTTCCTAGACGTGGTACTGTTACTGAGCCGAAAAAGATTAATATTATTGATGAACTTACGAAGGTTACTATTCCGGTTTCATTGGATGAAGATAGTCCGACTTGTGTTGCTTCGGGTAGTGGGAAAGACGACCAGGCTGCTATTATGGGAGAAAAGGTTGACAATGGTAATGCTTCTAGACCTAGATCATATGCGGATTCACTCAATGCTAATAAGGTACCGAAGCTGAATTTTCGTTCTCTCACAAGTGAAAAGCTACATGAGGGTTGTGATGTTGTTTTATCAAAGGAATCTGTCCGTGTGGCTCGAGATAAAATGGCGAATACGCTGTATGGGTATTTTCTAGGTGATCGAGTAGCGTTTCCGGTGGTAGATTATTATGTCCGTAACAATTGGAAGAAATATGGTATTATAAAGGCGATGATGAATGATAATGGGTTTTTCTTTTTCAAGTTTTCAGACGAGGCCGGGATGTTGAATGTCTTGAAAGGGGGACCATGGATTATCCGGTCACAACCGTTATGTCTAAATGTTTGGAGTCCGACGACTAAACTGGAAAAAAAGGGAGTCAAATCGGTGCAGATTTGGGTGAAGATTCACGATGTCCCGATTGCGGCATACACGGAGGATGGTCTTAGTTTGATAGCAACAACAATAGGTGTGCCAAAGGCTTTGGATTCGTACACTTCAGCAATGTGCATGGATATGTGGGGTAGAAGCAGTTACGCGAGAGCTTTAATCGAAGTGTCGGCTGACAAGCAACTCAGGGAGGAGATATCGTTAGCTATACCTGAACCTGAGGGGGAGGGGTTTATTAAGGAATCGTTGTCAGTGGAGTACGAGTGGAACCCGCTGCGTTGTAGTCATTGTAGTGTTTTCGGTCATTCTGATTTGCAATGTCCTTGCCAGCCTAAGTCACAGGCTAATGTGCGTAATGATGTAAAAACAGGCAAGAAGCCGGTGGTGGATGCTGAGGGGTACACTGGTGTTTACGGAAAGAAAGCGGCTAAAAAGCCTGGTTTCCCGATTAACAAGCCAAAACAGAAGTTTGAATATAGACCGGTGGGTGCGAAAAAGAATCTTGAGACGAGTAGTGGTTCGCGTGAGCAGAGTACTCAGAGTTTTCATTCGGCTAATCCATTTGATGCTCTTAATGACCCAACGGCTAATGAGGTGGATGAGAGGAACAACTCGGGTGATGCTAGTAAAAACGTGCAGGATGAGGTTCAGGATGAGGTATTTACCGATGCGGGTGTTTTTGATATGGATGCTTTTTTGAGGCATGGTACGACTAAAACTGATCATAAAAAAGGGGCAAGCACTCCTTCATCGCTAGTTATTAATGGTTAACATCGCTTCATGGAATATTCGGGGTTTGAACCGCCCCGTTAAGCAAGCGGAGGTTCGTCAAGCTATTAAAGATTATAAACTTAGTCTGTGTGCTGTTCTTGAAACTCATGTTGACCCGTGTAATTTATCTAATATATGTAAGTCGGTGTTTCGGTCGTGGAATTGGTTTTCTAATGGGGCTCGTTGCAATAAAGGTACTAGAATAATTGTTGGCTGGAATCCCAATATATTTGATGCTATGGTTTTATCTCAGACGGATCAGGTCATGCACTTACAGTTGATTCTTAAGCAACAGAAAAAAACGGTGTTTTGTTCGATTATTTATGCGGCGAACTACTATATTTCGCGTAGGGATCTCTGGAGCCAGCTCTCGGTTCATAAAGCATTTGTTCGTGACGCTCCGTGGGTCTTGCTTGGTGATTTCAACTCGGCTTTAAATCTTGAGGATAAGTCTATGGGTAATTCGGTTGTTTCGGCTAGTATGCGGGAGTTTCAGTCTTGTGTAGCCGATATTGAAGTTCTTGATGTGAATCGGTCGGGCTGCCACTTTACTTGGAGCCAAAAACCGAGAAAAGGGATTGGATTAATGAAGAAAATTGATAGAATATTGGGGAATTCGCAGTTTATTGCTTTGTTTCCAAACGCGGTGGCGATGTTTCATCCGGCTCGGTTATCTGACCATTGTGTTTGTGTGTTGAAAATTCAGGAACCCGGGAATCTGAAGCACAAGCCTTTTAAATTTGCTAACTTTTTGGTTCATAAACCGGAATTCTTAGACATTGTGAAGCGTAGATGGGATATGAGGGTTGAAGGTGTTTTTCAGTTTTCTGTTGTTAAGAAGCTAAAGATGTTAAAGACTCCTCTCAGAGTCTTGCTTTTTCAGCAAGGAAATTTACATCAGAAAGTTCAGGTTTTGCGTGATAAGTTGGATGGGATTCAGATTAGTATTGATAAAGATCCGTCTTCTGAGTTGCTTCGTGAAGAGGAAGTTAACATTCGTCGTGCTTATCAGGAAGCTTTGCTAGATGAGGAGCGGTTTTTGAAACAAAAGTCGAAAGTGGATTGGTTAGCGGCTGGGGATATGAACTCCGCGTTTTTTCACTCATCTCTTAAAAATAAAGTGCATCATAGCCGCATAAATGTTATCCGGGATACTAGTGGCAAGGAGTATGAAGATGATTTGGTTCAATTAGCGTTTGTTAATCACTATGAGAATTTTTTGGGTGGTAGTAGGGACTCGTCTCTTATGCCAGCTCCAGATCTTTTTTCGAAATCGTTGGATGTGAATGCAGCAGCTCATATGGTTCGTCCGGTTTCTGCGGAAGAGGTCAAGAATGCCATGTTCTCGATGGGTTCTGACAAAGCTCCGGGTCCTGATGGTTTTACTGCGGGTTTCTTTAAGGGTGCCTGGCCGGTTGTGGGTTGTGAAGTTACCAATGCTGTTCGTGATTTTTTCATTCATGGTAAGCTTCTTCGGGAATTAAATCATACTCTTATTGTGCTTCTTCCGAAGTCATCTTCTCCGAGTATAGTTACTGATTATCGGCCTATCGCTTGTTGCAATGTCTTATATAAATGCATTAGCAAGATTATTGCTGATAGAATTAAAGTGGTGTTGGACGACATTGTTAGTATTAACCAGTCTGCCTTTGTGCCTGGGCGAAAAATTTCGGATAATATATTGCTTACCCAAGAATTAATGCATAACTATCATCGTAATATCGGCCCTCCGAAATGTGCTTTTAAAGTTGATATCCAGAAGGCCTATGATACTGTTGATTGGAAATTTCTCAAGAGTATTTTGCTAGGGTTCGGATTTCATCAAACCATGGTTCATTGGATTATGCTTTGTGTTTCTACTACCACGTTCTCAGTGTGTGTTAATGGGGAAATTCATGGGTATTTCAAGGGTAGTCGTGGGCTCAGACAAGGTGACCCGGTTTCCCCTTATTTATTCACCCTTGTCATGGAGATTCTTACAGCCATATTGCAGCATTCGGTTAGGATTGACTCGTCTTTCAAATTCCATAACAGGTGTGAGCGGCAGCAGATTATAAACCTGTGTTTTGCGGATGACTTGTTTATTTTCTCGAAAGGTGAGATTGCTTCGGCTAGGTGCATTATGAAGTCCCTTGAGACTTTTGCTAATATGTCCGGATTGTTTCCAAGCGTTCAAAAGAGTACTGTCTATTTCTCTAATGTCCCATCGTATGTGAAGAACGCTATTCTGAACATTATGCCTTTTAAAGAAGGCTCTTTGCCAGTGAAATATTTGGGTGTGCCTCTCATAGCCTCGCGTCTTCTTTATAAAGATTGTCAGATCTTGATAGAGATGTTGGAGAATCGTATTATGCATTGGAGGAATAAGTTACTTTCTTTCGCAGGAAGGTTGCAACTTATTACTTCTGTTTTGTCTTCGCTCCATATCTACTGGTCTTCTGTTTTCATGCTGCCAAAGCGAGTGATTGTTAGCTTGGAGGCTTTGATGCGGAATTTTCTGTGGTCCCATGATAAGGCTTTTCAAAAGGGTCGCGCGAAAGTTTCTTGGAAAACGGTTTGTGTTCCTAAGCTTGAGGGGGGGTTAGGAATTCGTCGGATTGGTGATGTTAATATTGCTCTTATAACGGCTCATATTTGGAGTATCATTACGAACCGGAGGTCTCTTTGGGTTGAGTGGGTTCATGCTTATCGGCTAAGGGGTAAAAGTATTTGGGCCTGCAAGGTGCCGTCGGCCTGCTGTTGGACTTGGAGAAAAATTCTTCAGCTGCGTCCGTTGGTGAGAAGCTACTTTTGGACCGAAATTGGGAATGGCTCTCACAGTTCAGCTTGGTTTGATAATTGGTGCGAGTTAGGGCCTCTAGAGCAATTTTTCTCGCCTCGTCTCATTGCAAATGCGGGTTTTCATATGCATTCTAAGGTGTCCGAAGTCTATTCGGATAATGGTTGGAGATGGCCGCTCGCGTGGAGGGAGGTTTGCCCAGCTCTTGATCAGATTGATCGGGTTTCTCTACAACCGAATAAATCTGATAAATTTTGGTGGCGGCATGGGGATGATAAGCTTGATTTCTCGTCTTCTCGTGTGTGGGATTCGATTAGACATCGTGAAGATCCAGTTAATTGGTGTGGTATTGTGTGGTTTAGTCAATGTATCCCGCGTCATGCTTTCTTAATGTGGCTGGTTATGAAGCGAAAACTTCTTACGCAAGATAAAATATTGAGCTGGGATATTTCTCGAAGAAAGAACATGAATATGTTGTGTTGTTTACTTTGTTACGCGAACCATGATTCTCATCATCACTTGTTTTTTGAATGCAAGTTTTCGGCCCAAGTGTGGAGTTTGGTTAGACCTAAAGTTGGCATGGAGCTAGTTCAGCCGAAGTGGGAGGAAATTGTCAATTGGCTGCATGATCGGGTCAAGTCTAAAGCAGCTAAGGACTATGTTGCGAGGCTTTTAGTAGCAGCGACTACTTATTTCATTTGGCAGGAGCGTAATGCTAGGCTTTTTAAGAATCAATTGCGGCCCCCGGAAGCGATAAGTGAACTCATCACTCAACAAGTTCGATATAAACTCATGGGAGCCAAGCTGAAAGATTGTGCAAATGTTCGAAGGTTGCTAGGGGACTGGGAGATAAAGAGTGCCGAAATGAAGGAAGATGGCAGCTAGTTAGAGGGCAGTAGTTGTGTTTTGCTTTTCTAGATAGTTATAGTCTAGTGGTTTTGATTGTGGTTTGGCTCTGTTTGAGTTGTTTGTTTCTTGGTTTGCTTTCATAGGGCATGTCCTATGATTGAACTAGTGTAGGCTCTCTACACTACTTGTTTTATTTTTGTGAATATATAAAATCACCGGGGTAACCCTTTACCCAGAATATGGCGTAGATGCTGCTCGTGTTCCTCCTGACTCTTGGAGTAGATTCGAATGTCGTCGATAAAGACAATGACGAACTTGTCAAGATAGGGTTTGCACACCCTGTTCATAAGGTCCATAAACACGGCAGGCGCGTTCGTCAACCCGAACGGCATGACAAGAAACTCGTAGTGGCCGTAGCGAGTTCTGAATGCTGTCTTGGAGACGTCCTCATCCCGGACTCTCAGTTGATGATAACCAGACCTCAAGTCTATCTTGAAGTAGTAACACGACCCTTGCAACTGGTCGAATAAGTTGTCTATGCGTGGAAGAGGATAACGGTTCTTCACCGTCACCTTGTTCAGTTCACGGTAGTCGATGCACATTCTGAACGTACCGTCTTTCTTTCTCACGAATAACACTGGAGCTCCCCAAGGCGAAGAGCTTGGACGAATGAAGCCCTTTTCCAAGAGCTCTTGTAGCTGCTTTGACAGTTCCTCTAATTCTGATGGAGCTAGACGATATGGTGCGCGAGCTATGGGTGCTGCTCCCGGAGCGAGCTCGATTTGGAATTCGACCTGACGATGAGGCGGTAAGCCAGGTAAATCTTCAGGAAACACTTGAGGGTAGTCGCGCACAACTGGAATATCCTCCAGTTTCTTTTCCTTCACTGATGCATCTGAAACGAGTGCCAAGATTGCGGTGTGACCCTTTCGCAGACACTTCTGAGCCTTCAAGAAAGAGATGATGCCAACCACAGCACCACTCTTGTCGCCTTGGACCTCGAGAGGTTCTTGACCAGAACGGGGAATGCGAATAATCTTTTCGTTGCATAAGATCTCTGCCTGATGTTGGGATAACCAATCCATCCCTATGACGATGTCGAAGCTTCCCAAGGCTATGGGAATAAGGTCGATGGAGAAAACTTGACCGGCTAAGACGATACTACAACCCCTGACTATCTGCGTGGCTTCTAGACTCTTACCGTTAGCTAGTTCTACGACGTGTTTGGTGTTTAGAGGTGTTGATGTACGTTTTAACAATTTACTCATTTTCAAAGACATGTAACTTGTATCCGCACCAGAATCAAACAAAGCAGTAACGTAAATGTTGTCGAGAAGAAACTTACCCATAACGACGTTGGGATCATTCCTGGCGTCACCCTGCCCTAACACAAATGCACGACCCCTTGCCTCGTTGCCGTTGTGGTTTCCCCTGTTGTTGTTGTTGCCATTGCCCTGATTGTTGTTATTGTTGTTGTTGTTCCGGTTCCTGTTTAACTGAGGGCAGTGCCTTTTGAAGTGACCTTCTGCACCACAATGAAAGCATCCCTTGTTGCCCTGTTGCTGATTCTGCTGTGCCTGTGGCTGCTGCTGGTTCTGGTTCGCAGGCCGAGGGCTTCTACAATCCTTAGCCTCATGACCCATCTTGAGGCATCTTTGACAGCGACCCTTGTTACACTGGCCACCTTGGTGTCTACCGCAGTTGTTGCACTTTGGGAGGTTCCCTCGATATCCGCCCTGCCTGTGACTACCTGAAGAGTGCTGGCTGGGACTCTGATAACTGTCAGTCTTCCGCTGCTGGGCCTGAGACTGAACTGAAGCTGATCCCTTGCTGGAATCCCCATCCCATTTTCTCTTGCTGTCACTGGGAGTAGTAGGAGTAGCTGAAGTAGTAGCGGTAGCAGTAGCGCTGATACGTTTAGGCAGTTTGTCCTGATCCACTGCCTGGTCTGTGATGCGGTGAGCGAGGCGTTGAATATCCTGGATGTTATCAAGATTAGCCGAAGTAACATGGCTCTGGATCTCTGGTGCCAACCCTTTGAGATACAACTCAATGCGCTTAATTGGAGGGTCCACCATAGTTGGACACAGCACGACCAGTTCGTTTGACCTTTTGGTGTAAGCTTCAATCTCCGATCCAGTCATCTTCAGATGGTAAAACTCATCCTCCAGCTTATGGATGTCTTCCCGAGTACAATACTCCCTCTTGATCAGTTCCTTAAAATCATTCCAGGGTGTGGCGTTAGCAGCTGCCAACCCTAAGATCTGAATTTGGGCGTTCCACCAAGTTAGTGCTATTACTTCCAGCGTGCCAGTGGCGTATTTCACCCTGCGAGCCTCAGGGCATTCACACATCTCGAACACAGACTCGAGCTTTTCAAACCAGTGGAGGAGTCCAACTGCCCCCTCTGTGCCGTTGAAAGTACTTGGACGACAGTCCATGAAGTTCTTGAAAGTGCAGACAGGCTGCTGCGCTGGTTGACCTATTGTGTACGAATAGGACGAAGTTTAAATACGAGAGTTAATGTGGGATCTAAAGATCCTAGTGTGAGTCTATACTGCAGGGTATACTACCTGCTTGTGCGGCTGCAAGTGCCGCAGCAACTTGAGCTTGAACGAGAGCCTCTAGCTGGGCTTGAGTCATGTTAATTCGTCCAGACATGATCTTCATAGTAAAAGTAGCGTAAGTGAGAATGGTTCGCGAGTAGGGCGATGACAGAAAAGTGTAAGCGCGTAGGTATTCTCATGTAATAAAATCATGTGTATCTAAGTGTACTACGAGCAAAGTTCTATATAGTTCTAGCAAGCAGGTAATAAACATAAACCTTATTACCTAGGATGTCGAGTCTTGCACATGGAGCGAAGCGTCATTGTGGATCGTTGAGAGCACTGTTCTGGTTATAGTCTGGTTTTAATAAAACGTTTTCCCATATTAAAACCGAGTTCTCTATAACCAATGGCTCTGATACCAATCTGTCACACCCCCAAAATCCACACGCGGAGTACCACCGCTTGGAGGCGTGACATGACCAGGATCAAGCCACCAATCATATTGAACATGTAATTAAATAGTAAAAGTTATCCATCAATACGAAAGGTGTTTATCAAAACCAACATAAGTAAATGTAGCGGAAGCATTTACGTAAAACCCAACATAAGTATTAATGTTTGAAACGTCATAAGTGTTTAATAAGTAATCACGATCCATCTGCCCACAACGACCTGCTCCTCCTTGTGCAAGCTCCATTAGTACCTAAGGTCCTGCAAGGCATGCAACAGAGAGTCAACAACTAGTTGAGCGAGTTCACAGAAAGTAAATGCGTAATAGTAAGTTCATGAGTATCAGGTGGCTCTACTGGGCCAATATGGGTTTCTATTGGTGGGGGCTTCCCATGTTATTAATCCACTAGACTATGCGTAACCATAAGTGTTCTTCACAACCGAGAACAGTAATACGTACAAGTTTACGTAGGATTTACGTAAGTATCCTTCACAACCGAGGATAGGGTACGTGGGGGTTTACGTAGGTTTTACGTAAGTGCCTGACACAACCGAGGCAGTAGTGAGTATCCGTTCACGCAGGTTTTACGTGAGTATCCTTCACAACCGAGGATAGCGAGTAGCATAAGTATACGTAGGTTTTACGTATGTATCCTGCACAACCGAGGACGATGGTGTGGTAGTCTAGTAATGGTATCTGTATGAATCTATTCAACCTTATCCTTTTAATCCCATTCCCAACACCCCGG
Source organism: Helianthus annuus (assembly GCF_002127325.2). Lineage (NCBI taxonomy): Eukaryota > Viridiplantae > Streptophyta > Magnoliopsida > Asterales > Asteraceae > Helianthus > Helianthus annuus. The sequence continues at coordinate 77,017,974 of NC_035441.2, forward strand.
GAATCCCATGCCTTGGTAAGAGTGTGTGAACTCACCTTGGGTTGCTCGGCAGATACACAAAAGGGTTTCTTGAACTAAAGGTGGTCAACCACGTCCTAACAGGGTTACCATACAAGTCAGGTGTGGTGTTCAAGTATTGCACGTATGTATCACAGAGTTAACACGTATTCAATCAAGTACACTTTAACAGTTAATATTCCATTTAACTTGTGCAATTAAAATCAGCCCAATAATATCTGGCCCAACATGTTGTGCGATCCACAACATGTTGTGCGATCCGCATAGTCCCGACCCAAATAACATAAGTGAACGGTACAACATATCCAGCCCAAATATCATTCGGCCCAATAGTTAAACAACATTCCCATTTGTGCGACGTGACCTAGGCTTGTACGATTTGAATAGCCCAGCCCAACTAGAATACCCGGCCCAAACAACAAATGAGCAAAGCAATCTTGTGCGATCCAGTCCTAGTTGTGCGATTGGAGGGCTTGTGCAACTAAGTGCTTTGTGCGATTAGATCAGCTTGTGCGGCTGGTCCGCTTGTGCGAGTGGCTTGTACGTTTGGATCAGATCTTGAATGATCTGATCTTGTGCGATTGGGCCAGCCTTGTGTGATGGGGGTCTCTTGTGCGATCAGAGCCCCTTGTGCGATTAGTTTGAATTTCCGGAAAACATGCATTCGGTTACAAGCATTTAGTAATTTACAATCAACATAATATCCAAACATTCGGTTACCCTAATATCGATCAAACAGGGATTTCGAACATCAATTCTTATGAACCCTAATCTTGATTCAAAGCATAACACTAACTAACAACTCAAAACATTTAAACATATAACTCTAGCTTCGTGTTCTTGATCCCTATCACCGAACATGTGAACAATATTCAACCAAATAACATCATACAACAGCCGATCCATCATGCATTCGATCTAAATCATCAACATCATTATCATCATTCAATTAGATCACTCATGCTAATCAAAAATCCTATATCATCATGCACACATCAAAACATTAAGCACAAACAATTAATCATACTAACCGAATAGAATGGGGTCAAGGGTTGATCCGAAACGCTATGAGTTTTGATGACTTGCGGCTGCCTTCGAGTTCGAGAGAGTGAGGGAGAAAAGAGCTAGAGTTTCTTTGTGTGAGAGTTGGTTGTAACAAATGAGGACACAAACCCTAACTATGAGTGTTTACACGTTCAAGGGGAGTGGGCCGACCCTTGCTTGGGCTGCCTCTACTTCGAATACAATGGTGCGGCCCAAAGGCCTTGTGCGGTTGATATGTGTTGTGCGCTCGGGTCATTAACATACATACATATAATATATATACACAACACACGTAACACATCATTCATTAAATCACATAACTTAGCTCACATAAGCACGTAACGTTACACAAAGTAAGTCTAAAGTTCGAGTTCTCACAGATATAGTGGCCGATAATTTACTAAACAATCACATGTATATGCACAATTGACTTTTGCTATAATTACTTGTGTAGTGTGCCCCATTTTGTTGATTGGACCAAAATAAATCATGTAAGCCGACAAGTCAATTAATTGACACACAACAATTGATTTCAATATTTAATATTCACAAAATACATACTGACAATTCAATATCTTAATCACATGGCTTTGATTTGATCAATCTACAAACACATGCACATGAGCCACCAATTTCATTATACAAGTCTATCCAACCTTTACCAACCATGTGATCTCAATCCTATTGGACCTCTACTCAACTGTTACATCAAGTTTTATTACTATGCATATCAGTCATGTTTCAATCATAAGCATATAGCCGAACACATCATCATACGATACATAACAAGCATATGGCATAATCATACGTCTATATGTACATACTCGTTAAATCAGATTGCACGTAAACAAGGTTAGCAATTAGGGATCATTATAAACGAGAATCAGGCTTATACATACAAGAATTAACACACGAATCTACTAACCCCAATTACACTGAGATGATGTCCTCGAAGAGATCCGGAGAGGTGTTGCCGTCGCACACTTGGTAGGGGAAAGAAAAAATAGGGTTTGTTCCAAATGACATCCCATCTACGTACGTGCTAATATGTGAACAAAGTTTGGGCCGGTTGCAACACAACAATCTTGGGCCGGTTGTAATCGCTCAACACAACAGCGAATTGGGTCGGATATTATCACAATACGGACATGTGTTACAAGAGGGTTTCAGGTATACGGTCCGGTCCTGATTCGCTAACGAAGCCCACTAACTAAAGTTCACTTCCTAATCCCGTTTTATTAAACCCTTACACATATATAATCTATATATCATAAATAACACGTATATTGCATCTCAAATAATATAAAACACACTTTGCAAATTAAGTACAAGGTTAAGTCAGATAGAGATCTTGAAAACTCGGGTTGTCACAATAAAGCTGAAAACAGTTAAAAGAAAAGGGGGAGCATGAACTCACAACTTTGCGTTCTTGAGTCGTAAACTTCACCGGATTTGCTTTATCTAGCGTCGTGACCTAAACGTGTTTTATTAACGTTAGTCACTATACTTGTATCGCACAAGTACAAGTCACCATCTTTTGTATATGTTTTCTTGTGTTAAAAATAATTCATATTTTTAACTATATATCTTACTTATATTATTTTCTCGAAAATAAATATAAGTATCTTGTATTTTGCACTTTGCACCCGAATTATGTATGTTTGTTCAAAACTTCATTTTATGTTCATAACTTATCCAAGTTATTTATTTTATCAAATAATATATTTTCATAAATATATTTTCTTGTATTTGTCTAAGTATGTTGTATGTGTATTTTTTTTTGTATTTTCAATTCTTACGAGTATTTAGTGTATTTTCAAGCCCTAATACACTATTACATGTAATACATACTACATACTTAGCACAATATTTTGTGATCAATATATATATATATATTTTTCTAATAAATATAAATACTTAACATCAATTTTATTCTTGAAGAAATCATCATTTCTTAACACAAAAATTAGGGAAACTTTGGTAAACATTTTTAGATACATTTTTAGGGAATTAGTTTCTCAAAACTTATATTTTTCTAATTGTCAAAATTTATAAAAATTTTGACATAGTTTCCCCTAAAAATGGAGGTTTCCCATGTTTTCAACACATGTGTTTATTTTCTTTTTAAATCGTCACAAACAATCATCAACAACAAACACTAACTTCTTCATATGAAACATCATGGTGAACTTGTCTCTTGTTAAAAATGTGTAGTCTTTTAGATCTACACTTTACATATTATGATCTTTCTAAAAACAAGTGTTCTTTTGTATTTTAAACAAACTTTTTATCAGTTTTAGTTTCAAAAATTAGTTCTACACACACTTTATTATTTCGAGATTACAAGTTTATGTGTAAAAATTCCTATTTCAAGTTCACATTATGCTTCATGTGTTCACCAACAAGTTTAACCATGGATCCTTCAAGATCCATGCTTAAACTTGGTAGATCCTAGCTTTAACGTACTTGATTATTCATAAACACAAGATATAACATGAACAACTTCATTACATACACTAAAAATTCATGTAATCACTTATTTTCTTCATGAATATGTTATATCTTCTTATTTTTAATACTAGAAGTTAAGTTGTTTAGATAGTGAAACTTGCACATAACATAATCATGACATAAATTAGTGATCAAGAAGCTTACTACTAGCTCTAATGGCTAGGGAAGTGGCACAAAAATGATAAAGATGAACAAGGAAGAAAGTGAGTGGTTAAAAGCTCCACAAGCTGGTCCTTCAAGTTCTAGCACCATACATCTTCATAAATGGCCTTCATGCACCTCCTAGTAAGCTTGGATTGTTAGAAAGTGAAGTGAAAATGGTGGGTTGTGTGTGTAGGTTGAGCCAAGAGTTGGAGGGGGAGTAGGAGGTTGAAGATGAAGTGAATGAATGGTAGGTTATTTAAGATTCTTCCATACCTTTTAAATGGCATATTACTAGCATATTCTCTTACACAAGATCTAGTAAAATCCAATAAAATCTAATAAAATCAAGTGAGATTTAATAAAATCCCCATGTGGGCCCATAGAGGCCGGATTTGGTGAAGGGGGGTGGGGGTAAAATGTAATTTTTGAGAAGTTGAAGGTTTATGATGCAAACTAGAAGGTTTTTTTTTGGGTAAAGGGTTACCCCGGTGATTCTATTATAGACAACCGCCAAATAAGTACAAGTAGTGAGGATGAGTTCCCCACTAGTTCATATATAGGACAGGCCCCATATATGTAAACAAAAATGTCAAAATAACCAATATACCACATCAACCTAGCCTACTACAATCATGAAAATGACTAACTAGTAGACAAGACAAATCTAATAAAGAAAGTCTTCATCCGCCATCATCAAAAATGAAGTTGCCCCCTAGAAGCAACCCCCTAGCCCGATCCAAAAAATCTCTATCCATTGGAGAACCTTGTATGAGAGGTGCTTGCCCCTACGCTAGCAGACGTGGAATGCGTGCCCGATGTCATAAACTCGTTGCTTTCATCATAAACCACTTCTACCTCATCCTCATCAGACACCTCATTTGGACCACGTCTCCCTTTTCTGTTTCCCTGTATGGAACCTCCATTCCCCCCAACAACTTCAAGAGCACTAAACGGATTATGAGTTTGAATCTTAGACGAATTAGTACCCTGCTCATTTACATAGGGAGAACTCCCTGTCTTTTTCTTTCTATCCACAGGTCGATATTCGAACTTGGGTTTCAGGTTATTAACTTGAAACCCACTCTTCTTTGCAGTCTTTTTCGACCTAACTTCAGTGTAACCATCCTCATCTACTTTCGGCTTGTTTGTAGGAGGTTGCGACGTCGAACCGATGCATTTAGGACAACCCTCAGAGTCATGTCCAAATACATGACAATGGGCACATCTTGGGGGAATCCATTTATATTCCACTCGAATAGTCTCAGTAACATACTTGCCTTCATCCAACTCGGGAATAGCCATGGTTAGAACCTCCTTAAAATCATGTTCAGCCGATATTTCAATGAGAGCCCTAGCATAGCTGCTCCTTCCCTAAGCCTCATTACACATATCACTTGTATACGAATCCAACCGCATAGGTGAACCAATTTTAGAAGCCAGCATGCTTAACCCATCATCTGTATACGCCACTAACGGTACCTCATGCAATTTAACCCAAACCGCAACCTTTTTAATATCTTCTTTTTTAAGGGTGTTTGTAGGGGACCAAGTGTTGAGAAACAATGGTTTATTACGAATCAGCCATGGCCCCCCTTCAAGAACATTATTCATACCCTTCCTATCTTCAAACTTGAAGAAGAAAAACCCATTCGAATTCATCATAGTCTTCTGCAGACCATATTTCTTCCAATTTGTTCTCACAAAGTATTCAACAACCGGATATGCAATTCTATCTCCCAGGAAATACCCATAGAGAGTGTTAGCTAACCTGTTGTTGACCTGATGCACAGAGGCTATTGGTAAGACAACATCCACTCCCTCCAATGAGACATTAGACTTTAGTGCCCGAAAATTAATCTTGGGAGTTTGATCAGCCGATTCAGTAGCGTTTATAGCTGAATTATCAACTTTTGTCGCACCGAAATCCATTTTAGTACCACCCTGTTCAGCTCGTTCATTTGAAACCGCAATAGCGTATGAATGGTGTTGAGAATGAACACGGGGGAGAGGGCTAACGTCATTAAACGGAAGCACAAAAGCAACTTTTCGTTTGTCAACAACCTTGGCGTATTGCTGGTTAGGAGAATCAGAATGACCAAAATTGTGTTCTACATCATTTAATGGTAACATAAAGGTTACCTTCTTGTGCACTCCCCTAGCCACCATACGTAGCGATTGCCTTGGTTCAAATGGTTTGCCATCAATATTCTTGATCTTCTTTACAAATACGCCTGAATTGTCTGGAACATCTGCGATTTGATCACCCATTACCAGCCAACAGAAAGAATCAGATTAGAGGCACCCCTAGTGTGACAACTCGAGTTTCCAAGATTTCACTTTCGCATTTATTGCACGTTAATTGTTTAATTGTTTACTTACACGACTTGTTTGCTTTGTAAGATTTCACTTTCGCATTTATTGCACGTTAATTGTTTAATTGTTTACTTACACGACTTGTTTGCTTTGTAATTGTATACGTTGGATTATATGAACTATATGCTGAGATGTTGATTTGATGTGTTATCCATGCAATGTGATCAAAGTGTTTATCATGTATACTGTTTGCAAAACTTAAACTATTAAACTTGAACAACCCGACGAAACACAAGTGTGTTTCGCCATAACCTTTAGCGACGAAACAGGGGTCGATTCGTCACAAGCTTCTCGACGAAACAAGTTGTTTCGCCGGCCCACTGTTTCGCCAAGCCCATTAAGGGCCCAGTTCGTTACACAGAATATTTATCTGGCATTCTGTTCCATTTGTAACACCTTTGGCAAAAACCGAAAACCCACGAGCTCTCCCCCTGTGTGACGGCAGTTTGAAGTTCTTGAAGCTGTTCTTAGCGATCAATCCGTTATTTCTTCTATCTCGGTTAGTGTTAATCGTTGCTGATTGAATTGTTGTTAACTGCGTAAGTGATATCAGATTTAGTTGATTCTAAGTAGGACTCATGTTCACGATTAGATGATGTTTTGATTATAATGGGATCTAGATTATCGAATTACGGATTCGTATGTGAAAGTTGGATTGTTTGATGATTTGTGGCTAGTAGATAAGGTTGATATTCTGTCACGAACTATTTTAGACTAACTCGATGCTCTTGAATGAAATTGTTATACCACGATTATGTTTTGATTTGATGTTGTACACATGATCATCACTGGATTGTATGAATACACATATTAGCTTTGAGGGTATCAATGATTTTAGAATGATTGCATGTTTACTGCTTGATTGTGGGTAATCTTTGGGTAACGGCTGTTCATGATGATTAGGGTTTCTGTGTTTAATTGTTTGACCCACGTAACTGACATTCTGGGCGAAACGCTGCTTTCGGCGATACAGACATCACGTAACAGATGTTCTCCACGAAACGCCGATCTCGACGAAACAGATGCGTTTCGCCGAAACCACTTAACGACGAAACGAACACGGCGAATCAAGTGTGTTTCGCCGAAGACATCACGACGAAACAAAAGAGGTGTTTCGTCGAAGGGTTACACTACGAAACAGGGGTGTTTCGGCAAGAGGGTAATCTGCACAGTAACATAGTTTGAATCTGTTAAGACTTAACTGGATTAATTAACTGTCGTTATATGATATGCATGACTTGTATGAACTTGATTAAGTGTCGTGATTGCTGATTTAGCACCACAGTGATAGTATATGCATAAATGGACTTGTGAATATAAACCGATTATGTACACGTGCGTACTTTAGGACTTGGCTGATTGTTTGTGAGCACATACTTTAGCCTACCGAGCAAACCAAGGTGAGTTCACACTCTTACCAAGGCATGGGATTCCCGAGGTAGGGAATGGGATTGAATGATTACTTGCACTTACATTGTTATTGGGAATTACGGATCACTGACCTCGTTAGGGGAAGGTCACTTATAGATACTGCTAGACTAGTGATACAAATACTACTCTTCGCACACATTCCTGGAATGGCCGCGATACGAATACGAATCTTCGCACACATGCCTGGAATGGCCGCGATACTAAAACTAATCTTCACGAACATGCCTGGAGGGCCGCGATACAGATATAACTAGTCTACAATACATGGGAAACTCCCACTAATCTTCGCAAACATGCCTGGAGGGCCGCGATACAAATAAATACGATACATGGTTTACTAAACAAGCAAATGGTTTACGAAATGAACACTATAACTAAACAACCGACTGTGAACTCGCTCAACTACTTGTTGACTCTCTGTTACATGCCTTGCGGGTCGTTAGATACACATGGAGCTTGCACTGGGAAGTGCGGTCATTGTGGACATGGATCGTGAATGCTATGTTAAACATTTATGACATTTCAAACTTATACTTATGTTGGGTTTACTTTTATGCTTCCGCTAAACATTGAACTATATTTATGTTTTGAACACCTTTCATATCTGGTTGGTTGAATTACATTTACTATTTACATTGTTCAATATGATTGGTGGCTTGATCCTGGTCATGTCACGCCTCCATGCGGTGATACTCCTCGTGTGGATTTTCGGGGTGGGGTGTGACAGATTGGTATCAGAGCCATTGGTTATAGAGAACTTGGTTTTAATAAGGGGAAAACGTTTTTATTAAAACCAGACTATAACCTGTACAGTGCTCAACGATCCACAACGACGCTTCGCTCCACGTGCAAGGCTCAACACACTAGGTACTACTATTCATGTTTACATTGCCTACTTGCTAGATTATATAGGACTTTGCTCATGGTATGCTTAGATAAATGTAACACTTATTGCCTGAGAACACTCGTGTGCTTACTCTCTTCTGTCATTGCACTTTTCGCGAACCTCTCTCACTTATGTTGCCTTTGATATGAAGATCATGGCTGGACGCATTAACATGACACAAGCCCAGTTGACGGCTCTGATTAACGAACAAGTTGCTGCGGCACTTGCAGCCGCACAAGTAGGAGGTATACCCTGCAGTCGTAACTCACACTAGGATCCTTAGATCCTACACTACTAAACCAACTCTTCTGTTTAACCTTATCCTGTTCTTATACACAACAGTTCAACACGCTCAGCCACCTGTTTGCACTTTCAAGAATTTCATGGACTGTCGTCCTAGCACATTCAGTGGCACTGAAGGAGCAGTTGGACTCCTCCATTGGTTCGAAAAGCTCGAGTCCGTATTTGAGATGTGTGAATGCCCTGAGGCTTGCAGGGTGAAGTACGCCACCGGTACTCTAGAAGGCATTGCGCTGACTTGGTGGAATGTGCAAGTTCAGATTTTAGGGTTGGCAGCTGCTAACGCCACCCCTTGGAATGATTTCAAGGAACTGATCAAACGGGAATACTGCACACGTGATGACATCCACAAGTTGGAAGTGGAGTTCTTTCATTTGAAAATGACGGGGTCAGAAATTGAAGCTTACACAAAAAGGTCTAACGAGCTGGCTATCCTGTGTCCAACTATGGTGAACCCTCCTATCAAGCGTATTGAGTTGTATCTCAAGGGGCTAGCGCCAGAAATTCAAAGTCACGTGACATCGGCCAACCTTGATAATATCCAGGATATTCAACGTCTTGCTCATCGCCTCACAGATCAGGCAGTGGAACAGAACAGGCTGCCTAAACGTATCAGTGCTACCGATGCTACTACTTCCGCTACTCCCAGTGATAACAAGCGGAAATGGGATGGGGATTCCAGCAAGGGTTCAGCTACAGCTCAGTCTCAGGTTCAGCAGCGCAAGACTGATAACTACCAGAGCCCTGGTCAGCAGTCTTCGGGTAATCAAAGACAGGGTGGATATCGACGAAACCTTCCAACGTGCAATACTTGCAACAAGCACCACAACGGCCAATGCAACAAGGGTCGTTGCCAGCGGTGCCTCAAGATGGGTCATGAGGCTAAAGATTGCAGGAGCTCACGACCTGCGAATCAGAACCAGCAACAGCAACCACCTGCTCCACGATACCAGCAGCAACAACAGCAGCGGGGCAACAGGGGATGCTATCATTGTGGTGCTGAAGGCCACTTCAAGCGAGACTGCCCCCAGTTTAACCAGAACCAGAACAACAACAATAATCAGGGAAATGGAAACAACAACGGGGGAAACAATGATGGAAACAACGGCGCAAGGGGTTGTGCATTTGTGCTGGGTCAGGGGGATGCTAGGAATGATCCTAACGTGGTAATGGGTCAGTTTCTTCTCGATGACTTTTATGTTACTGTATTATTTGATTCGGGTGCGGATACCAGCTCTATGTCTTTGAAAGTTAGTCAAATGCTCAAGCGCACACCCACACTTCTGAACACTAAACATGTCGTAGAGTTAGCTAACGGTAAAAGTCTAGAGGCCACACACATAGTTCAGGGTTGCAATCTTATCCTCGCTGGTCAGACTTTCTCTATCGATCTCATTCCCATAGCTCTGGGTAGTTTCGACATCGTCATTGGTATGGATTGGTTGTCCCAACAGCAAGCAGAGATCTTATGCAAGGAGAAGATTGTTCGTATTCCTCGTTCTGGCAAAGAACCTCTCAAAGTTCAAGGCGACAAGAGTGGTGCCGTGGTTGGCATCATCTCCTTCCTGAAGGCCCAGAAGTGTTTGCGAAAGGGCCACACCGCCATTTTGGCACTTGTTACTGATCCATCAACGAAAGAGAAGAGATTAGAGGATATTCCAGTTGTACGTGATTTTCCTCAAGTGTTTCCTGAAGATTTACCTGGGCTACCGCCTCATCGCCAAGTCGAATTCCAGATTGAACTAGCTCCTGGAGCAGCACCCATAGCCCGTGCACCGTATCGCTTAGCTCCAACTGAACTGGAAGAACTGTCTAAGCAATTGCAAGAACTCTTGGATAAGGGTTTCATCCGTCCTAGCTCTTCGCCTTGGGGAGTGTGACAACTTGAGTTTCCAAGATTCCACTTTCGCATTTATTGCACGTTCACTGCTTGTTTAGTATTTACTTGCACAATTGGTTTGCTTTGTAACTGTATACGTTTGGATTTGATAAGGTTTATGAATGATTTGACAAATACTTAAATGTGGTGATGAAACTGTAAATTGTATATCTTGTGCATGTAATATGCGATAGATAATTCTTTAGGGTGCTTAGTGCTAATTGTGAAATTATAATCATTCTTAACCCTAATCCCTTTCACTAATCATCACCCAAGAATGAAAACACGTACTTTCTCATTCTCTAATCCTCTCTGGCAATCATCATCTTCACCATTGGCACAAGCTCTTCATCACTGTTGATTTCCTCTCTTTGTCTAGAATCAATCCGAGGTAATTGTTTAATCATTGTTTGTTGTTAATCGTTGATTGATTGATTCATGTTAAAACCCTAGTTCTTCATATGATATTCTGTGCTTATTGATTTATTCTGATTATTGAGAAATGAATATGATTGTTGTGTAATCATTTGCCTGATGATTAGGATGCATGATATGTTAGTAGTACTGATGGTCAATTTGATTTCTGCATATATGAAATTAGGGTTTTGATCGAAGTCTGGGTGAATGTAACTGTTGCGTTGATAAACTGAGTCTTGGTTTTGATTACTGCATGTTTACTAGTCCGTAGAATTGTGTCAGGGCTTTGTGAAGTCACAAAGTCCGAGCTTTGTTAATGTAACATGATCTGAGGTTTTGTTATTGTATGAAGTCCAAAGTTTATAAAGGTTTAAGGTCCGAACTTTTGATGTTTGTAATGGTCCGACCTTTTAATGATACTCATGTCCGAGTTTTGTTAAGGGAAGCTTATGTCCGACTTCTTTATACACAAGGTGGAGTCCGACTTTTATTTGATGCAAGGGGTCCGAATTTTAATGGGGGAAGTATGATGTCCGAATTTGTAAGGGGGTGTACCCCTGTCCGAGTTTTAAAGGGGGAGGCCCTTGGTCCGAATTTTTATGCCTTGTACCTGATTGTCTGAGTTTAATGTACGCACGCAAGATCCGACTTTTGTGATGAATTGTCTGAGTGGTTGATTGAATATATGATCTGAATTATAGTGATGTTACATGCCCTCAGTTCTATTTATACTTGAAAAGACTGAGTATATTATGATGCCAAGTTCAGAAACCTGTATGAGGAACAACATGCTACTATACCCTACCTGTATGTGATTATATGATACTGTACATTACTGAATGATACCGTATGCATGAACAATCTTTATCATATCATTTTGTACACAATGAACGCACATAACACAATTGCTTGGATATCAAAGACTTGTAAACCCTAATTGAGTATAAATACTTACGTCGAGTATGTGCAATGTACCCTAGGTCGTGAGTAACGGACTTAAACATTAATTAACTCTAGAAGCAATAACATACCGAGCAAACCAAGGTGAGTTCACACTCTTACTAAGGCATGGGATTCCCAGGGCTTGGGAATGGGATTGAAGGAATAAGGTTGAATAGATTCGTACTGACACTGTTACTAGACTATCTACCATCGTCCTCGGTTGTGCAGGACACATACGTAAAACCTACGTATACTTGTACTACTCACTGTCCTCAGGTTGCGAAGGACACTCACGTAAAACCTACGTGAACTTATACTCACTACTGCCTCGGTTGTGTCAGGCACTTACGTAAAACCTACGTAAACCCCCGCGTACCCCTATCCTCGGTTTGTGAAGGACAGTTACGTAAATCCTACATAAACCTTGTACGTACTACTGTTCTCAGGTTAAGAAGAACACTAATGGTTACAAATAGTCTAGTGTATATACAACATGGGAAGCCCCCACCAATAGAACATACTATCGGCCCAGTAGAGCCACATGTTGCAAACGAACTTACTGTTACGCTTTTACTTTCTATGAACTCGCTCAACTAGTCGTTGATCCTCTGTTACATGCCTTGCAGGTCGTTAGGTACATGGAGCTTGCACAGGGAGGAGCTGGTCGTTGTGGACACGGATCGTGAATGTTTCGTTAAACACTTTATGACATTTCATACTTTATTATGTTGGGTTTTACTTATACGCTTCCGCTAAACAGTGATAACATACTTATATTTTGAACACCTTTCATATTGGTGGTTGAATGGCATTTACTTTTACTTATTAATTACATGTTCAATATGATTAGTGGCTTGATCCTGGTCAGTCACGCTCCCAAGCGGTGATACTCCGCAGGTGGATTTTGGGGGTGTGACAGATTGGTATCAGAGCCATTGGTTATAGAGAACTTGGTTTTAATAAGGGGAAAAACGTTTTTATTAAAACCAGACTATAACTAGTACAGTGCTCAACGATCCACAACGACGCTTCGCTCCACGTGCAAGACTCAACAATCTAGGTAATAAGGTTTATGTTTATTGCCTACATGCTAGAATTACATAGAACTTTGCTCGTGGTATGCTTAGATTACATTGCTCACTAATTGTTATTGCTTGAGAACACTTGTGTGCTTACACTCTTCTGCCATCGCACTATTCGCGAACCTTTCTCACTTATGTTGCCTTTGATGTGAAGATCAATGGCCGGACGTATTAACTTGACACAAGCCCAGTTAACGGCTCTCATCAATGAACAAGTTGCTGCGGCACTTGCAGTTGCAAACGCGGGAGGTATACCCTGCAGTCGTAACTCATCCTAGGATCTGTAGATCCTACGATCCTAAACCAACTCTTGTGTTTAACCTTATTCTGTTCTTACATGTTAGGTCAACCCGCTCAGCAGCTTGTATGTACTTTCAAGAACTTCATGGATTTTTGTCCTAGCACGTTCAGTGGCACGGAGGGGGCGGTTGGACTCCTCCATTAGTTCGAAAAGCTCGAGTCTGTGTTCGAAATGTGTGAATGCCCTGAGGCTCGCAGGGTGAAATACACCACTGGTACTTTAGAAGGGATTGCGCTAACTTGGTGGAACGCGCAAGTTCAGATTTTAGGGTTGGCAGCTGCTAACGCCACCCCTTGGAATGATTTCAAGGAACTGATTAAACGTGAATACTGCACACGGGATGACATCAACAAGTTGGAAGATGAGTTTTACCATCTGAAAATGACAGGGTCGGAAATCGAAGCTTATACGAAACGGTCGAATGAGCTGGCTATCTTGTGTCCAACCATGGTGGACCCTCTAATCAAGCGCATTGAGTTGTATCCCAAGGGTCTTGCGCCAGAAATTCAGAGCCATGTGACATCGGCTAATCTTGACAATATCCAGGCTATTCAACGCCTTGCTCATCGTCTCACGGATCAGGCAGTGGAACAGAACAAGCTGCCTAAACGTATCAGCGCTACTGCCACCGCTACCACTTCTACTACACTTGCTACTCCCAGTGACAACAAGAGAAAATGGGATGGGGATTCTAGCAAGGGATCAGCTTCAGTTCAGTCACAGGTTCAGCAGCGAAAGACTGACAGTTATCAGAGTCCCAGTCAGCACTCTTCAGGCAGTCACAGGCAGGGCGGATATCGAGGGAACCTTCCAAGGTGTAACAACTGTAACAGACACCACAGTGGCCAGTGTAACAAGGGTCGCTGTCAAAGATGCCTCAAGATGGGTCATGAGGCCAAGGATTGTAGGAGCCCTTGGCCTGCAAATCAGAATCAGCAGCAGCCACCAGCACAGCAGAATCAGCAACAGGGCAACAAGGGATGTTTTCATTGTGGTGCTGAAGGTCACTTCAAAAGACAGTGCCCTCAGTTAAACCGAAACCAGAACAACAACAACAACAATAACAACAATCCGGGCAATGGCAACAACAACAACGGTGGGAACAACAACGACAACGAAGCAAGGGGTCGTGTATTTGTGCTGGGGAGGGGTGAAGCGAGAAATGATCCCAACGTAGTCATGGGTAAGTATCTTCTTGACGACTTTTATGTTACTGTATTGTTTGATTCGGGTGCGGATACAAGTTATGTGTCTTTGAAAGTTAGCCAAATGTTAAGACGTGCACCAACTCCCCTAAACACCAAACATGTCGTAGAGTTAGCTAATGGTAAAAGTCTCGAGGCCACACACACCAAACATGTCGTAGAGTAATGATTTACGCGAGGAAATCACTTTGGCCATTCCTGAACTGGAGGGGGAGGGATTTGTTAAACAAACCATGTATGTTGAATATGAATGGTACCCGAATAGATGTTTTAAATGCTGTGTCTTTGGCCACTCAGTTGAAACATGTCCTCAAACTCCTAAGAAGCCTGCTAATGTAAAGAGAGTGGCTCAGAATGATAAGGTACAAGTGCATGAGAATCGTTATGCTAAAAAGTATCCGGTTATTGATGAAGATGGATATCAAGGTGTTCCGAGTAGGAAAGTGGCTCGAAAGCAGGGATTCCAAGTTAATAAACAAAAAGCTAAATTTGAATATAGACCGGTGAGTGCCAAACCGAAAGGGGAGGTGAAAAAAGATTCATCGTCAAGTGGTGTTGAGTCTAAAAACCCGTTTGCTGCTTTGAATGATATTGAAGACGATGGGGTCGGCGATTCAGATAGTGAGGAGGTTGTGGAGGTATATAACGAAACGAATGATTTTATGTTACAAAACTCTAAGAAACCAAATGATAAACAAGGGGCAAGCACTCCTTCTCCAGTTGGTTCTAATGGTTAGTCTTGCTGCGTGGAATATTAGGGGGTTGAACCGCCCCCTGAAACAACAGGAGGTTCGACAAATTGTAAAGGAGAATAGTTTGTCTTTTTGTGCTATTCTAGAATCCCATGTGGATATTCACAATCTGAATAAGGTTTGTTCTTCTGTGTTTCGTCGCTGGGAGTGGACTTCGAATGGGAGTAGTTGTCAGAAGGGTACGAGAATCATTGCTGGGTGGGATCCGGGTATTTTTTATGTCATCTTGCTTGCTCAGTCTTCTCAGGTTATGCACTTCCAAATCATCTTTAAGCAAGATAAAAAACTGTTATTTTGTTCAGTTGTTTATGCCGCGAACTATTATATCACTCGAAGGGAGTTATGGCAACATTTATCTAAACATAAAGTGCTTGTTGGTAACAATCCATGGGTTATCTTAGGCGATTTTAATTCAGCTTTGAATTTGGATGATAAGTCTATGGGTGCTTCGAATATCTCGCCTGGTATGAGAGAATTCCAAGAGTGTGTCTTGGATATAGAAGTGTTTGATATAAATAGTTCGGGAATGCATTTCACGTGGAACCAAAAGCCTAAGGAGGGTGTTGGCTTATTAAAGAAAATTGATAGAATAATGGGCAATACCCCTTTTGTAGACATTTTCCCCAACTCGGTAGCATTTTTCCATCCAAATCGGCTATCCGATCATTGTCCTTGTCTGTTAAAGATTCCAGCTACAGAGAAGAGGAAGCATCAATCGTTCAAGTTTGCTAATTTTTTAGTTTATAAGCCGGGATTTATTGAGGCGGTCAAGAAGGTATGGGATAACAATGTTGAAGGAGTTCAGCAATTCCAGTTAGTAAAGAAACTTCGTATTTTGAAAAGACCTCTTCGTGCCTTATTATTCCAACAAGGTAATTTACATAAGAAAGTAGAGACTCTGCGTGGGGAGTTGGATGCGATACAAAGGGAGATAGATAGAAGCCCTTTCAATCTTATTCTTCATGATCAAGAATCAAGAATTACGGCTGAATTTCAAGAGGCTTGCCTAGATGAAGAGCGTTTTTTAAAACAAAAATCTAAAGTCGACTGGCTTCGAGCTGGTGATTCGAACACGGCCTTCTTTCATGCTTCGCTGAAAAGCAGAAATCATGCGACTCGTATTGAGGTTATTATGAATTCGGAAGGGGAGATGTTTGAAGGGGATAATGTCTCTAAGGCGTTTGTTACTCATTATGAGAAGTTTCATGGTAGTGAAGATGACCTAGTGCTTCGTCCCTCTTATGATCTTTTTTCGAATAAGTTGAATGCTAATGATTCTATTTATATGATCCGTCCGGTGACGTGTGAAGAGGTTAGATAGGCTATGTTTTCTATTGGTAATGAAAAAGCTCCTGGCCCTGATGGGTATACGGCGGCATTTTTTAAAGGTGCGTGGAATGTGATTGGGCAAGATGTTTCGAATGCTATTATAGATTTTTTTAATACAGATAAACTTCTTCGAGAGCTGAATAACACACTTATTGTTCTTATCCCCAAGAAGTCCACTCCGTCTTTGGTCACGAATTATCGTCCAATAGCGTGCTGTAATGTTATTTATAAATGTATTAGCAAGATTGTGGCGGATCGTATTAAGGGGTCTCTGGGTCAAATTGTTGGTATTAACCAATCGGCTTTTGTTCCGGGAAGGAAGATATCAGATAATATATTGCTTACTCAGGAGCTGATGCACAATTATCATAGGAGCTTTGGGCCTCCACGGTGTGCGTTTAAAGTGGATATTCAAAAAGCTTATGATACGGTTCATTGGAACTTTCTCAAGGATGTGCTCATCGGGTTTGGCTTCAATTCGAGGATGGTGGATTGGATTATGATTTGTGTGTCTTCTCCAACCTATTCTCTTTGTGTTAATGGGGAAGTGCATGGTTATTTCAAAGGTCGTCGGGGGTTACGTCAAGGAGATCCGCTATCTCCTTATCTATTCACGCTTGTCATGGAGATTCTAACGTGCATTCTGCAGCATGCTTCTAGGCTGGATAGATCGTTCAAGTTTCATAATAAATGTGAGAAGCAGCGTATTATTAACCTATGCTTTGCAGATGATTTGTTTCTGTTTGCTCGGGGAGATGTTTGTTCAGCTCGGTTTATTATGCAAGCTCTTAATCGTTTCACAAGCATGTCGGGCTTGGTCCCAAGTGTTCAAAAAAGCACAGCGTTTTTCTGTAATGTTTCGAATATTGTCAAAGATGCTATTTTGGATGTTTTACCGTTTGAGGAGGGTGTTTTGCCGGTTAGGTACTTGGGGGTCCCGCTTGTTTCGTCGAGACTTCTTGCTAAAGATTGTAGTGTTTTGGTGGAGAGAATGGAGAAGAGAATCGCTAATTGGAGGAATAAGCTTCTTTCTTTCGCTGGTAGGCTGCAACTTATTAACTCGGTCTTGGCATCGATGCATGTTTATTGGTCTTCAGTTTTCATTTTAATTGCTAGTATTATTAAAGATCTGGAGGCGAAAATGCGGAATTTTCTTTGGTCTCAAGAAGCTTCTTTTCATAGAGGAAAAGCAAAAGTATCTTGGAATGCTATATGCGTCCCAAAGTATGAAGGAGGGCTGGGAATTAGGAGGCTTGGAGATGTTAACAAGGCTCTTTTGGCGTCTCATGCTTGGAGTGTTTTAATCAAGAGAAATTCGTTATGGGTCGCATGGATTTATTCTTATCAGTTAAAGCAAGGTAATTTTTGGAGGTGTAATGAAGTTGCGAATAGTAGCTGGTCCTGGAGGAAGATCCTGCAAATTAGGCCGCTTTTGAGAAGTTATATTTGGTCGAAGTTGGGGGATGGTAAAACAACTTCAGCTTGGTTTGACACGTGGAGTAATCTAGGGCCTCTTATAAGTTTTTTATCGCCTAGAATGATAACCAATGCAGGGTTTTTGTTACAAGCCAAGGTTGCGGATGTTTATTCTGATAATACATGGGCTTGGCCGCAGGTTTGGAGGGATCGGTTCAGTGCTTTGTATCAGCTGGATGATATCCACTTGCAACTGAATAAGGTTGACAGGTTATGCTGGAAAGAAGGTGACGGTCTTCATGATTTTTCTTCTTCTACAGTTTGGCACTCTCTTCGTTCTAGGGAGCAAGAGATTGGCTGGGGTAATATTGTGTGGTTTAGTCAATGCATTCCTAGACACGCGTTCTTAATGTGGCTCATTATGCGTCGAAAGCTCCTCACGCAAGATGTTATCTTAAAGTGGGATATCTCAAGACGTAAAAATATGAACATGATGTGCTGTCTCCTATGCTTTGAGAATGTGGATTCCCATGACCACCTTTTCTTTGAATGTAGTTTTTCTACTAAAATTTGGTGTATGGTCCGAGATAAGGCAGGTATGGCTAATGTTGATCAAAAATGGTCCTCGATTGTGAGTTGGCTTAAGGATCGAGGTAAGTCGAAGAGGGCGGCTGATTATGTGAGCAGGCTTTTGGTTGGGGCGACGGCTTATGTTATTTGGCAAGAGCGTAATGCGAGATTATTCAGAAATCAAACGAGACCCCCGGATATTATACGAGATACAATTCTCAAGACTATTAGATATAAACTAATGGGCGTGAAGTTTAGACAGTGTGCTAATGTGAGGAAGCTGTTGGAAGAATGGGAGATTGCGTAAGACAAAATGCCCGATGATGGAGGCTAATTATCACATTTGCTAGTTGATTGTGTCTTGTCTAGATGAGTGTCTAGTTGTTTTTGATTTGTTTTGTTGGGTGTTTGGTTTACTTACATGGGGCATGTCTCATGTTTGAACTAGTGTGGACGCTACCTCACTACTTGTTTTATTTTTGTGAATATATAAAATCACCGGGGTAACCCTTTACCCAAAATAGAGGCCACACACATAGTTCAGGGTTGTAATCTTATCCTCGCTGGTCAAGCTTTCTCCATCGACCTCATTCCTATAGTTCTGGGTAGTTTTGACATCGTCGTTGGCATGGATTGGTTATCCAAGCAGCAAGCAGAGATCTTATGTAAGGAGAAGATCATTCGTATTCCTCGTACTGATAAGGAACCTCTCGAAGTTCAAGGCGACAAGAGTGGTGCTGTGGTTGGCATCATCTCCTTCCTGAAGGCTCAGAAATGTTTACGAAAGGGGCACACTGCCATTTTGGCACTGGTTACTGATGCAGTCACGAAGGAGAAAAGAATAGAGGATATTCCAGTTGTACGCGAATTTCCTCAAGTGTTTCCTGAAGATTTACCTGGTCTGCCGCCTCATCGCCAAGTCGAGTTTCAAGTCGAGCTAGCTCCAGGAGCAGCGCCTATAGCTCGCGCACCGTATCCTTTAGCTCCAACTGAACTGGAAGAACTGTCTAAGCAACTATAAGAGCTCTTGGATAAGGGCTTTATTCGTCCTAGCTCTTCGACTTGGGGAGCTCCAGTACTATTTGTGAAGAAGAAAGACGACACTTTCAGGATGTGCATTGATTACCGCGAACTGAACAAGGTCACAGTGAAGAACCGTTATCCTCTTCCACGTATTGACGACTTATTCGACCAGTTGCAACGGTCGAGCTTCTACTCCAAGATTGATCTAAGGTCTGGTTATCATCAGCTGAGAGTCCGGGATGAGGACGTCTCCAAGACAGCATTCAGAACTCGCTACGGCCATTACGAGTTTCTAGTCATGCCATTCGGGCTAACGAACGCGCCTGCAGTTTTCATGGATCTTATGAACAGGGTGTGCAAACCTTATCTAGACAAGTTCGTCATAGTATTCATCGACGACATTCTGATCTACTCCAAGAGTCAGGAGGAACACGAGCAGCACTTACGTCTTATCTTGGAACTTCTTCGAAAGGAACAACTGTACGCCAAGTTTTCGAAATGCGACTTCTGGCTTCGTGAAGTCCACTTTCTAGGCCATGTGGTGAACAAGGATGGGGTTCATGTCGATCCATCCAAGGTAGATTCGATCAGGAACTGGCCTGCACCGCGTACACCAACGGAAATACGCCAATTCTTGGGTTTGGCGGGGTACTACAGACGATTCATTAAAGACTTCTCAAAGATCGCACAACCGCTTACAATGCTGACATAGAAAGGTGTTACCTATCATTGGGGTAATACACAAGAAACGGCTTTTCAGTACCTGAAGGATAGACTATGCAGCGCACCTATTCTCTCATTGCCAGAGGGCACGGATGATTTTGTGGTCTATTGTGACGCATCGATACAGAGGCTTGGTTGTGTATTGATGCAGCGTGATTAAGTTATTGCCTACGCTTCACGCAAAGTTCATGAACGGAACTACACGACGCACGATTTAGAGCTGGGAGCTGTTGTTTTCGTGCTCAAGATATGGCGACACTACCTGTATGGTACCAAGTGCACTATTTACACCGATCACAGGAGTCTCGAGCATATCTTCAAGCAGAAGGAATTGAACATGCGTCAACGACGATGGGTCGAGCTGCTTAATGATTACGAATGTGCCATCAAGTACCATCCAGGCAAAGCCAATGTTGTGGCTGACGCTCTCAGTCGAAAAGACACTCTACCTAGGCGTGTACGAGCTTTGCAACTCACTATTCAATCTGATCTTCCTGCACAAATACGAGATGCTCAAGTGGAAGCATTGAAACCAGAAAACGTCAGGGCTGAAGCCTTATGCGGCTCAAGGCAACGATTAGAACAGAAGGAAGACGACGCCTACTATGTAACAGGACGTATCTGGGTCCCGCTATATGGCGGTTTACGAGAACTTGTGATGGATGAAGCTCATAAGTCTCGCTACTCGATACATCCAGGTTCGGATAAAACGTATCACGATCTCAGAACTACATATTGGTGGCCTAGCATGAAGGCCCACATAGCAACTTACGTCGGCAAGTGTTTGACCTGTGCGAGGGTCAAGACAGAGTACCAGAAACCCTCAGGCCTACTTCAGCAACCCAAGATACCACAGTGGAAATGGGAAGAAATTTCCATGGATTTTGTTACTGGCCTGCCTAGATCCCAGCGTGGGAATGATACTATTTGGGTGATCGTAGATCGACTCACAAAGTCTGCTCATTTCTTGGCTATCAAAGAAACGGATAAGTTCTCTACTTTAGCAGACGTCTACTTGAAGGAAGTTGTTTCGAGGCACGGAGTGCCAACCTCCATTATTTCGGATTGGGATGCACGATTCACTTCAGAACTATGGCAAGCAATGCACAAAGCTTTTGGCTCTCGATTAGACATGAGCACAGCTTATCACCCTCAGACGGATGGGCAGTCTGAGCGCACTATCCAGACTTTAGAAGACATGCTTCAGGCGTGTGTTATCGATTTCGGCAACAGCTGGGAAAAGCATCTCCCTTTAGTGGAATTTTCGTACAACAACAATTACCACACCAGCATACAAGCCGCTCCATTCGAGGCATTGTCAGATCACAGGTCCAGAAATGGTAGTTGATGCTACTAAAAGAATTGCACAAATACGACAACGCATGGCGGCAGCTCGTGATCGCCAGAAAAGCTACGCTGATAAACGCAGAAAACCGCTCGAGTTCCAAGTTGGGGATCGAGTGCTACTCAAAGTCTCACCCTGGAAGGGTGTGGTTCATTTTGGTAAACGAGGCAAGCTCAATCCGCGGTATGTTGGACCGTTCGAAATCACTGAAAGAATAGGCAAGGTAGCCTACAGACTAAACCTACCAGCTGAACTCGGTGCAGTTCACAACGTATTCCACGTGTCGAATCTGAAGAAGTGTCTGTCAGATGAGACCCTCATAGTTCCTTTTAAGGAACTCACTATCGACGAGCGGTTGCAGTTCGTCGAGGAACCAGTTGAAATCACGGACCGGGATGTCAAGGTCCTCAAGAACACTAGAATACCTCTTGTTCGGGTTCGTTGGAACTCCCGTCGTGGCCCAGAGTATACCTGGGAACGAGAAGATCAAATGGAACTCAAGTATCCCCAGTTATTCGAAAACTGTGCAACCACTACTGAGGCTGAAGCTACTACTACAGAATTTCGGGACGAAATTCCAAATCAACGGGGGGATGATGTGACACCCCAGGAAAACCAGTAAACGATACAACTTACCTAGCTTCCTCAGTAACTGCATGCTAAATTTCGGGACGAAATTTCTTTCAAGTTGGGGATAATGTGACAACTCGAGTTTCCGAGATTCCACTTTCGCATTTATTGCACGTTCACTGCTTGTTTAGTATTTACTTGCACAATTGGTTTGCTTTGTAACTGTATACGTTTGGATTTGATAAGGTTTATGAATGATTTGACAAATACTTAAATGTGGTGATGAAACTGTAAATTGTATATCTTGTGCATGTAATATGCGATAGATAATTCTTTAGGGTGCTTAGTGCTAATAGTGAAATTCTAATCATTCTTAACCCTAATCCCTTTCACTAATCATCACCCAAGAATCAAAACACGTACTTTCACATTCTCTAATCCTCTCTGGCAATCATCATCTTCACCATTGGCACAAGCTCTTCATCACTCTTGATTTCCTCTCTTTGTCTAGAATCAATCCGAGGTAATTGTTTAATCATTGTTTGTTGTTAATCGTTGATTGATTGATTCATGTTAAAACCCTAGTTCTTCATATGATATTCTGTGCTTATTGATTTATTCTGATTATTGAGAAATGAATATGATTGTTGTGTAATCATTTGCCTGATGATTAGGATGCATGATATGTTAGAAGTACTGATGGTCAATTTGATTTCTGCATATATGAAATTAGGGTTTTGATCGAAGTCTGCGTGAATGTAACTGTTGCGTTGATAAACTGAGTCTTGGTTTTGATTACTGCATGTTTGCTAGTCCGTAGAATTGTGTCAGGGCTTTGTGAAGTCACAAAGTCCGAGCTTTGTTAATGTAACATGATCTGAGTTTTTGTTATTGTATGAAGTCCGAAGTTTATAAAGGTTTAAGGTCCGAACTTTTGATGTTTGTAATGGTCCGACCTTTTAATGATACTCATGTCCGAGTTTTGTTAAGGGAAGCTTATGTCTGACTTCTTTATACACAAGGTGGAGTCCTACTTTTATTTGATGCAAGGGGTCCGAATTTTAATGGGGGAAGTATGATGTCCGAATTTGTAAGGGGGTGTACCCCTGTCCGAGTTTTAAAAGGGGAGGCCCTTGGTCCGAATTTTTATGCCTTGTACCTGATTGTCTAAGTTTAATGTACGCACGCAAGATCCGACTTTTGTGATGAATTGTCTGAGTGGTTGATTGAATATATGATCTGAATTATAGTGATGTTACATGCCCTCAGTTCTGTTTATACTTGAAAAGACTGAGTATATTATGATGCCAAGTTCAGAAACCTGTATGAGGAACAACATGCTACTATACCCTACCTGTATGTGATTATATGATACTGTACATTACTGAATGATACCGTATGCATGAACAATCTTTATCATATCATTCTGTACACAATGAACGCACATAACACAATTGCTTGGATATCAAAGACTTGTAAACCCTAATTGAGTATAAATACTTACGTCGAGTATGTGCAATGTACCCTAGGTCGTGAGTAACGGACTTAAACATTAATTAACTCTAGAAGCAATAACATACCGAGCAAACCAAGGTGAGTTCACACTCTTACTAAGGCATGGGATTCCCAGGGCTTGGGAATGGGATTGAAGGAATAAGGTTGAATAGATTCGTACTGACACTGTTACTAGACTATCTACCATCGTCCTCGGTTGTGCAGGACAAATACGTAAAACCTACGTATACTTGTACTACTCACTGTCCTCAGGTTGCGAAGGATACTCATGTAAAACCTACGTGAACATATACTCACTACTGCCTCGGTTGTGTCAGGCACTTACGTAAAACCTACGTAAACCCCCGCGTACCCCTGTCCTCGGTTTGTGAAGGACACTTACGTAAATCCTACGTAAACCTTGTATGTACTATTGTTCTCAGGTTAAGAAGAACACTAATGGTTACAAATAGTCTAGTGTATATACAACATGGGAAGCCCCCACCAATAGAACATACTATCGGCCCAGTAGAGCCACATGTTGCAAACGAACTTACTGTTACGCTTTTACTTTCTGTGAACTCGCTCAACTAGTCGTTGATCCTTTGTTACATGCCTTGCAGGTCGTTAGGTACATGGAGCTTGCACAGGGAGGAGCTGGTCGTTGTGGACACGGATCGTGAATGTTTCGTTAAACACTTTATGACATTTCATACTTTATTATGTTGGGTTTTACTTATACGCTTCCGCTAAACAGTGATAACATACTTATATTTTGAACACCTTTCATATTGGTGGTTGAATGGCATTTACTTTTACTTATTAATTACATGTTCAATATGATTGGTGCCTTGATCCTGGTCAGACACGCTCCCAAGCGGTGATACTCCGCAGGTGGATTTTGGGGGTGTGACAGGGAGCTCCAGTGTTATTTGTGAAAAAGAAAGACGGTACCTTCAGGATGTGTATAGATTACCGCGAACTAAACAAGGTGACTGTGAAGAACCGCTATCCTCTTCCAGGTATTGATGACTTGTTCGACCAATTGCAAGGGTCGAGCTACTACTCAAAGATTGATCTGAGGTCAGGTTACCATCAGCTGAGAGTCCGGGATGAGGACGTCTCCAAAACTGCATTCAGAACTCGCTACGGCCACTACGAGTTTCTTGTCATGCCATTCGGGTTAACAAACGCGCCTGCAGTCTTTATGGATCTTATGAACAGAGTGTGCAAACCCTACCTAGACAAGTTTGTCATACTCTTCATCGACGACATCCTGATCTACTCTAAGAGTCAGGAGGAACACGAGCAGCATTTACGACTTATTTTGAAGCTCCTTCGAATAGAACAGTTATACGCTAAGTTTTCGAAATGCGACTTCTGGCTTCGTGAAGTCCACTTTCTAGGCCACGTGGTAAACAAGGACGGGATTCATGTGGATCCATCCAAGGTAGACTCGATCAGGAACTGGCCTGCTGTCACACCCCGACCACGTAGAACATACAGAACGTGGCGGAAACGTCGGGGAGTGTTGTAACAGAATCAATTGTTTCAAATCCATGGTAATTGAAGTTTCGTTTTATTAATCAAACATGAAAGTTTACATTGTTTTAAACAAGAACCAAAGAGTACATAACATAATTTAACTAGTTCTTGTCTTGTTTTAAGTCACTAAGGCACAGGTCCGCCTAAGTATGTCTTGATAAGTCCTATGCATCATCTCCTGAAAACACATGTGAAAATAGGTACGTCAGCATAAAAATGCCTGTGAGATACATTGGTTTTGTGAAAACGAAATTCATGACTTATGTTTGAGAAAATGTTTAGTCATGAACCTCGTATTTTGCTTTGTCTTGTAAATCATTTGAAAAATGGTAAGATCAAATGATATGTATAAATAAGAGAACACTGTATGGTTAAACGGATAACCATGTAAAATGAGTTTGTATAAGATAAGTCGTTTGTAAAACAATGTCTCGTGAAAAGTGTGTTATTTGTATAAAATGTCATATGTCTCAAATTGAAATGATTCAAATAACGCTACAATATGTAATACCATACAAACACTTATATATAGGAAGTACCAGCGGCGTATCCACCATGCTTGTATCATATTACACACGCCTCGTTACTTAATCACTTACTCAAACCAAACCATCAAGATGAAATGCTTAACAATTGTGGAAATGTTTATGTATAGTCAAATGTCTATTGTCAAATGTAAATCATGTCAACGGATACAACTGGTTTACACGGTTCAATGGTTACAAACGGTTCATATAATCGAAGGGTTAAGACGGTTCACATAGTCAAATGGTTACAATGGTTCAAAATGTAGTATAATGTGTTCATATGCTGGATGAGCATATGCAACAGAAATGCAATGTAGGATAATGTACTATGTATGCACCCAAGGGCGTACGTAGCATGGAATGTATTGTAAAGTGATGTACTAAGTATGCACACAATGGGCATAGATAGCATGAAATGTAATGTGGAACAATGTACTAAGTACGCACACAATGGGCATAAATAGCATGAAATGTAATGTGGAACAATGTACTAAGTATGCACACAATGGGCATAAATAGCATGAAACGTAATGTGGAACAATGTACTAAGTACGCACACATTGGGCATAAATAGCAAGAAATGTAATGTGGAACAATGTACTAAGTACGCACACAATGGGCATAAATAGCATGAAATGTAATGTGGAACAATGTACTAAGTACGCACACAATGGGCGTACATAGCATGGAAATGAAATGAAATCATGTACTATAATGTACTAACGAACATAGCAGGTATATGATGTGAAAACCGGAAAGCATGAAAGTAACAAGTAGGCACATGCGTTTCACCCCAAAACAGTTTGGAAAACAGTAAAATAGGGGTTCAATGTACTCACCTGAGATTGCTTTGAAGTTCTTGTATAATAACCAAACAATGCTAGAGATCACGGAATATCAAAAGGCACCTAATAGGTAGCTATAATAATATACCGGACCAAAATCGGAAGGATCGGATAGTATGCGGGTTCGTAAACCAAACGAGTATGGAGACTCGTGTTATATGGTTTAACAAAGCCTACATACTAAAATGAAAGCTAACCTAAGTGCTTGCGACCCATTACAACCCGTTTAGGTAGCTTATGCTACCTTAACGCGTCGTCCGCGTAGAACGCGTTTGGAACGCCTAACATCGCGACCACAAGGTATAACCTCGGAAGGTTACAGCTATGGTCACCTAATGTGTTTGGTCGGATCCTAATGATCGACCAAATGGGTCAGGTTCGAAAGTATAAGCGATGGTTTAGATCGCTTACCTTACGACCCTATATAAGCACTATACTAAAAGTGACGAGCTAAGCATGTTAGGACATGCTTAACTAAGTTTAGAAAACAGGTTTGGCATCAAAACAAACGTCTTTGATGCTCACGAGTAGTTTGGTTATAAAATACGCAAGAATGCGCATTTTGGCCGAAACTACGACTCGTCACTGAGCCTAGATAACGTGGTAATCAGTAGGTATAGTCGCCATGGACTATAACCATCGTGATCACGCTCACGTTATGAAGTTCCAATGAACTTCGTGTTGACCATAGGCTGGTCAATGCAGAAAGTCAACAAAACGTTGACTTTCGGACTCGAAAAGCGAATAAAAGAACGAAAGAACACTTACGAAGGGTCCCCGAAAGCTAAACTTGATCCAGGAGCTCAGGTATGAAGCAATAGCTACAACTTAGAGCTCTTGATCAGTTTTTGTGAGGTTTTACCCAAAGGGGGGGTGTATTTATAGGAAAAGTAAAGCCGTTAGGATCGTTTCTTGAATATCGTGCCACGATCCAAGCCGTACACTTGTCACAAAGTTGTGGTGCCTTATCTTGACCCTTAGCTCCTGAGATTGTGAAAGGACATTGCCCTTTGGAGTGTTTGAAAGGCCAATCTTAGCAAGAAAACAACTTTTCTGTTACTGAAGGGGCCATGCGGCCCACATCAGGATATGCACAAACTCAGGCGGGCCGCCTGGGCATGCCTGATCTGCACATACTTTCAGAAATGGCAGTTTTGGTCCTTGTTGCATGTTTAAGCCATTTCCGACACTTCTAAGGCCCATAAAGCCAACTTTAAGGCCCTAAAATGATGCCTAAACATTGTGGACATGAAACATGCTCAAAAATATGTCGGATGTTGGTTCGTTTGGCCGTACGAATGCGATGTTCGGTTAATTACGATGGAATGCGCATAAGCGCGAAAAACGACCCAAAATGCGCGACGAAAGGATTTTTCTTATGCCAAACACTAAAATAAAATATTTTAGTGCTTACATAAATTTTTGGATGTCCGGATGTATTCAGAACGTAAGTTATGCACGAAAGTGCAAACTTATGCACTTTTTGACACTTTTAGTCCCTGAATGACCCAAAAGTTTATTTTAGCACACCGAACACCTCAAAGCCTATTTCTAAAGTATGGAGAGGATACTTATGGCATGTTTAACTTATGGGCATGTTCTGAAATGTCTGTTTTAGTACGAATCGGCATACTTTCGCAGTTTGTCAAATTTAGTCCCTGTAAGCGAATTAACTTGTTTTTGCCATACCAGAGCCTTCAAAACTTATTTCTAAGTTATGTAAAGGTTATTTAAGGTATGTTAAGTATATGTTGGTGTTCCGGAGTATTTGTCGCATTCAAACTGAGTACGTTTACGCACCAGTTTGCGTATAATTCTCCAGAAAGCGATATAAAGTTTCAAATTGAACAAGAATTGATATGTGCAAAAGATACACATATTTATACAAGACCCCAAGTATGAAATACAATATTTCATCGGCTTGGTATTTGTTTGATGGTCGCAGTGACACAGGTGTCATAGTCTCCCCTACTTTAGGAAATTTCATCCCGAAATTTATTCGTAGGAGTCTATTTGTGACTTTGCCAAATAACCACCAGCGATATGCAAGGCAATATCCTGTCATTTCCTTAACGGTCATTCTTCAGAAACGAAAATGAATAGACGGAGTCATTTTCCTCAACGAGTATTCTTCAGAAATGGAAATGACGGAATAAGCAAACGAATGTTCATTTCCTCAACAAATAAATCTTCAGAAACGAAAATGAACTAACGTAGTCATTTTCAACGGTTGCTTCCTCAGAGTTGGAAATGAAGGATTACACTACAGATATTCATTTCCTCAACGGATAAATCTTCAGAAATGAAAATGAACTAACGGAGTCATTTTCGACGGTTGCTTCATCAGAGTTGGAAATGAAGGATTACACAACGGATATTCATTTCCTCAACGGATAAATCTTCAGAAACAAAAATGAACTAACGGAGTCATTTTCGACGGTTGCTTCATCAGAGTTGGAAATGAATAGGGTTAACTCTAGACACATGACAGAACTTGCTGTGATTTCTGTGCACTAAATTCCATAATTATGTATGCATCCATAATTACGTAATCCCTTGCACAGTCCGCACAGTTTGTTTTGTAATGTTTTGGGGAAGGATATCAAACTTGTGATGAGGGTGACTAGACTTCCATCGGGTCCCTTTAATTAGATCGACAGGGGATCTTCTTAGTTAGGCCACCAAGGAGTCCTTTCAGCTATATCATCACATGATATCCCTAACCATATTTTTGGATCAATCTGTTTAACTAGACCACTCAAGGGGTCTAATTATGAAGTAGTACTTTATAATCCAAGGAACTTAACTGTAACGTAGAAGTCCATTGAGGATTTTTACGTAGTACCTTTGGGTATCCTACTATGAATCCTTTATACGAATGATATGGAAGATTCTACAAGGATTTGGATAACATAATTTGGATCACACAACAACACATAAGGGAACACATAAGCACAAAGTCACATAATTGTTTAACTTGATTATAATTTGTTATTAACTTGTTATTGATTAAATACGGATATGGAAACCAGTCGACGGGCCTCAATGTCCACTGGGATCTATCTGAGAAGATAGGAAGATCTCCCAAAATTCGATTTTTTGATTACAAGGAATCACCATATTCGAATTAAGGTATACAACAATTAAGGACTTATAGGTTATATGAAAAAAAAAAAAAACCCTAATTCTCTCTCTAGCATGGGGAACACGTTCTTCCCTGTAACCTTCAAATTTTCTTCTTGATCTTTGTATAACAGTCTGACTATTGAGGATTGGTTCATCTAGTCTTCAATTCGAACTAGTTAGCAAAGGGATTGAGTTAATTTTTAGGGTTTTGTTTTGTGTTTTCTCGCCGCCCTAGTTCCTGGTGATTGATCTGATCGTATAGTGGTTTGGGTTTGCTTTGCTTGAACCGATTCTACTATATGGTTTCGAAAGATTCTTGGAGTAGGGTTTTGCTAGTTTAGGGTTTTATTGTCCTGATCTTGTTTGTTGTCTTCTGGTTTTCTGGTCTGTCTTCGTGCATGGTTTTCTGAGTTTTCTTGAAGTTAGAGAGTTGTCTTCTGTAGCATGGATGAACGTAAAAAAGATGGGGTGAGTAACCAAGATGATCGTGGTAAGTCGTCGATGCAGTTCAAGGGTATTTCTACCCGTGGAGTTGGTAGTGATGGTAATATGGTTCTGCCGAGAAGGGGTATTGTCATCAATGAACCTAAGCCGATTAATGTTATTGATGAATTAACCAAGGTTACGTTTCCGGTTCTGTTGGAAAAGCCGGTGAACCAAGGTCCGGATTGTGGTTTTTCGAATACAATAAAGGATGGGCAAGATGGGGTCAAAGAGGTTAATGCGGATAATGGCAGCTCTTCGAAAGCTAAATCATATGCTGATTCGTTACTTACTAACAAGAATGTTAAGCTGAATTTTCGTGCTCTTGCTAGTGATAGTATCCATGAGGGGTGTGATGTCGTTCTTCCAAGGGAATCTGTGCGGGTAGTTCAAAACAAAATGGCTAATACCCTATATGGTTATTTTCTGGGTGATCGGGTAGCTTATCCGGTTGTCGATTATTTTGTACGTAATAACTGGAAGAAGTATGGTGTCCAGAAATCTATGATGAATGCTAACGGGTTTTTTTTCTTCAAGTTCTCGGATGAGGCAGGTATGCTAAATGCTTTGAAAGATGGCCCATGGATTATTCGGTCGCAACCTCTTTTTCTAGACATTTGGAGCCCGACTTCAAAATTGGAAAAAAAGGAAGTAAAGAAAGTGCAGATTTGGGTTAAAATTCATGATGTTCTGATTGCGGCTTATACGGAGGATGGTCTAAGTATGATTGCAACTACAATTGGGGAGCCGAAAGTCTTGGATTCTTATACGTCGTCGATGTGTACGGATATGTGGGGATGGAGTAGTTATGCAAGAGCGTTAATAGAAGTCTCGGCTGAGAAGAGCTTAAGGGAGAACATTACGTTAGCGATTCCTGAACCGGAGGGGGAGGGTTTTGTTAAGGAGTCGATGTCGGTTAAGTATGAATGGTCCCCGTTGAGATGCGGCCATTGTTGTGTTTTTGGGCATTCTAATGAAACGTGTCCTAACCAACCTAAACAGCAGGGTAATATCCGTAATGCTACTAGGGCTGGTAAGAAACCAGTGATCGATGATGAGGGTTATATGGGTGTTCATGGTAAGAAGGTTGCTAAGAAGACTGGTTTCCCGGTCAATAAGCCGAAACCAAAGTTTGAATATCGGCCTGTTGCTTCTAAGAAGAATCATGTGTCGGGTAATGGGTCGTCTGAGCCTAAGTTTCAATCGGCTAATCCGTTTGATGTTCTAAATGATCCTAGTGTTAATGAGGAAGAGGCGGGTAATAATTCGGGTGAGGTTCCTGTAGATGAGGAGGAGAATGAGGTGGAGGATGGTTTTGTTGATGGGGACGGGTATGAGCTCGATGATTTCCTGCGGCAAGGAACTTTTAAAAGTACTAATAGTAAAGGGGCAAGCACTCCTTCGTCTTCGGTTAATAATGGTTAGTATTGCTTCGTGGAACGTAAGGGGTTTGAACCGCCCCATTAAGCAAGCTGAGGTTCGTCAAGTTATTAAGGATGTTAATTTAAGCTTATGTGCTGTTCTTGAGTCTCACATTGATCCGAGTAATCTTTCTAAAATTTGTAAGGCGGTCTTTCGGTCGTGGAGTTGGACGTCTAATGGGGCTCTTTGTAATAAAGGTACCAGAATTATCGTTGGTTGGAATCCGTTAGTGTTTGATGTTATGGTGCTTTTTCAGTCGGATCAGGTTATGCATTTGCAGCTGTTTTTTAAACATGAGAAAAAAATGTTGTTTTGTTCGATTATATATGCTGCAAACTATTATATCTCTCGTAGGGAGTTATGGAACCATCTCGTTTTGCATAAGGCGCTTGTCCGTAATGATCCGTGGGTTATGCTAGGTGACTTTAATTCAGCTTTGTACCTTGAAGATAAATCTATGGGGTGTTCTTCGATTTCGGCTAGCATGAGAGACTTTCAAACGTGTGTTAATGATATTGAGATGCTGGATCTGAATCAGTCGGGTTTACATTTTACGTGGAGTCAAAAGCCAAAGAAGGGAATTGGTTTAATGAAAAAGATAGATAGAGTCATGGGGAATTCTCAGTTTGTAACCCAATTCCCGAATGCTGTGGCTGTCTTCTGCCCAGCTCGGTTATCGGATCATAGTCCGAGTATTCTCAAAATTCCGGTTGTTGGGAAAGTTAAACACAAGTCGTTCAAGTTTGCTAATTTTCTTGTTCACAAACCAGATTTTTTAGTCATTGTGAAGCGTATTTGGGATACGGATATTAGAGGGGTGTATCAATTCTCGGTCGTGAAAAAACTTCGGATGCTAAAGTCTCCTCTTCGAGTATTACTCTTTCAGCAAGGTAATTTGCACAAAAAAGTTCAAGAATTACGTGAGAAACTTGATCAGATTCAGCGAGAGCTCGATAGTAATCCGGCTAGTTTGATTATTCGAGAGGAAGAAACTTCTACTCGTCGTTCTTATCAGGAAGCTTTATTGGATGAAGAGCGGTTCTTGAAACAGAAATCCAAGGTGGATTGGTTGGCGGTTGGAGATATGAATTCAGCTTTCTTCCACTCGTCCCTTAAAAATAAAGTTCATTATAGTCGTATCAATGTTATTCAGGACGCTAATGGGAAGGTGTATGAGGATGAGCTTGTCCAGTTTGCGTTTGTTAATCATTACGAGAACTTTTTGGGTCACAAAGGTGACATTTCGCTCAGTCCGGCTCCAGATTTATTTACAAACAAGCTGAATATTGATGTTTCGGGTCATATGGTGCGTCCGGTTACGCCTGATGAGGTTAAAGGGCGATGTTCTCGATTGGGTCAGACAAAGCTCCGGGCCCTGATGGTTTTACTACTGGTTTTTTTAAAGGTGCATGGCCTACTATTGGTAGTGAAGTTTCGAATGCTGTGATTGATTTCTTTATGACAGGTAAGCTTCTTAGGGAATTGAACCACACGATTCTTGTTCTTCTTCCCAAGACGTCTTCCCCGTCAGTGGTTACGGACTATCGTCCGGTTGCTTGTTGCAATGTATTGTACAAATGCATTAGCAAGATTGTAGCTGATAGAATAAAAGTGGGTTTGAATGATATTGTTAGTGTCAACCAATCAGCTTTTGTGCCAGGCAGGAGGATATCGGACAATGTTTTACTTACACAAGAGTTGATGCATAACTATCATTGTAATGTTGGCCCTCCGAAATGTGCTTTCAAAGTGGATATTCAGAAGGCGTATGACACTGTCGATTGGAACTTTCTGAAGGGTATTTTGTTTGGTTTCGGTTTTCATCCTACAATGGTTCATTGGATTATGTTGTGTGTTTCCACTACAACGTATTCGGTGTGTGTTAATGGCGAGGTTCATGGTTTCTTTAAGGGTAGCAGGGGATTAAGGCAAGGTGATCCGGTCTCTCCTTATTTATTTACTCTCGTCATGGAAGTTCTTACGGCCATTTTACAGCATACGGTTAGGATTGACAATTCGTTTAAATTTCATAATAAATGCGAACGTCAACAGATTATCAACCTATGTTTCGCTGATGATTTGTTTATCTTCGCGAAGGGTGAGATTGCTTCAGCTAGATGTATTATGAAGGCTCTGGATTCGTTTACTAAAATGTCGGGTTTGTTGGCTAGTGTTCAGAAAAGTACTGTCTTTTTCTCGAATGTGCCATCTTATGTGAAATCTGCTATTCTGAATATTATGCCTTTTAAGGAGGGTTCGTTGCCTGTGAAATACTTGGGAGTGCCCCTTATTTCCTCCCGGTTGCTTCATAAAGATTGTTTTCTGTTAGTAGAGAAGCTAGAAAAACGTATTTTGCATTGGCGCAATAAGCTTCTGTCTTCTGCAGGCAGATTGCAACTTATAATTTCTGTCTTATCTTCCATGCATATTTGCTGGTCTTCTGTGTTTATTTTTCCGAACCGGGAGATTCAAAAGCTGGAGGCTTTGATGCGGAATTTTTTATGGTCTCGTGATAGTGCGTTTCAAAAAGGCCGGTCCAAAGTTTCGTGGAAAACGGTGTATGTTCCTAAGTTTGAGGGTGGTTTAGGTATTCGTCGGATCAGTGATGTTAATTTAGCCCTGATGACAACTCATATTTGGAGTATTCTTTCGAGGCGTCAGTCCGTGTGGGTTGAGTGGGTTCACTCTTACAGGTTGAGAGGTAAGAGTTTTTGGGTTTGTAAAATTCCGTCTAGCTGCTGCTGGTCTTGGAGAAAGCTTCTTCAGCTCCGGCCGATTGTTAGGAAGTTTTTTTGGTCTGATATTGGGAATGGTTCGGCTACTTCAGCTTGGCACGATAATTGGAGTGAGATAGGGCCGCTGGATCAGTATCTTTCTCCCCGAATGATTGCTAACGCGGGATTTAATATGGAGTTAAAGGTGTCTGATGTCAATTCCGATAATTCTTGGAGCTGGCCGGTTGCGTGGCGGGATTTGTACCCGGTTCTTATTCAGCTTGATAGTGTGTCTTTGCAACCGAATAAGTCTGATAAAGTCTTGTGGCGTCAAGGAGATCACAAACATGTGTTTTCGTCGTCTAGAGCTTGGGAGTCGGTTCGGTATCATGCTGAGGAGGTGGATTGGTGCCGTATTGTGTGGTTTGGTCAGTGTATTCCGCGACATGCTTTTCTTTTATGGCTTATCATGAGAAGGAAACTGCTTACTCAAGATAAGATTTTGAGCTGGGATTTCTCGCGCAGGAAAAATATGAATATGGTGTGCTGTTTGTTATGCTATGCTAATCATGACTCTCATAGTCACTTGTTTTTTGAATGCAAATTCTCGACGCAAGTGTGGCTGCTGGTTAGACAAAAAGCGGGTATGGATTCGGTGCATGCTAAATGGGATGATATTGTTAACTGGTTACTTGATCGGTCCAATTCAAAATTGGCGTCTGTTTACGTCGCTAAGCTGATTGTGGCGGCTACGGCTTACTACATTTGGCAGGAGCGAAATGCTAGATTATTCAGGAACCAGGTGAGGCCTCCGGAATCTCTAAGTGATATTATTATTCAACAAGTGCGGTACAAGCTGATTGGAGCGAAGTTGAAAAAGTGTGAAAATGTTCGTAGGCTTTTAAGGGCTTGGGATATTGAAGGCTCAGTTTTGCACGATGATGGTGGCTGATTTTCTTTTGTAATTTTGTTCCAAGGTTGAGTCTAGGTAGGTAGCCTAGTGGTCGTCCGTTTGCTGGTTGTCGTTTGTTTTGTTTGTTTCTGGTTTTCTCTTTCATAGGGCATGTCCTATGTTTGAACTAGTGTAGGCTCTCTACACTACTTGTGTTTTTTTGGTTGTGAATATATAGAATCACCGGGGTAACCCTTTACCCAAAAAAAAAACAATTAAGGACTTACGGGAAATCCTTAGGTACCCTATTAAGGATTTATAGTGGTACTTTGGGTATTCGTCACATGTTGTAACTTGCGCCTTGTACTTCGTTTTTCTTAGAAGAAACGGGTACTTAGGAATTTCGTGGAAGACGCAAGAGATCATAGAATGGGAGAATTTTGGGGGTAATTTGTTCTTCAAGGAATACGGTTCCTTGATTGTCGGTATTGTAAGGGATATGTTGTTTATACATGCAACCACAGAAATACATTGCAATGTAAATAAAAGATTTATTTATAAACAACGATAACAACTGTTTCTTGGACCTTGACAACAAAAAGAAAATAATACATAAGACGTGATTATTTCTAAACGATGTTGTCTTCTAGTCAGTCAGATGCTCATCCCTGTGCTGGATTTGCATTAGCAAGCTTTGGGCAATTTCTTCGGAAATGACCCATCTCGCCACAGTTGAAACAAGAGCCTGGTAGAAAACAACCTTGAGCAGGATTGTTGCCACCTTGGTTTGGCGCAGCTGCAGCTGGGCAGACTCTTGCTGTGTGGCCTATAAGTCCACAAGTTTGGCATTTGCGGCACTGTACATTGGCGTGATGATGGAGGCTACATTGGCTGCACAAGGGTGCAGTTCCATTGTATGGTTTTCTAGCAGGGGGTTGAGCTGGTTGGTTGGGGACGGCTTGACCATTGTGAGCGACCACGGCGAAGTTCTGAGAAGCCTTTCGCTTCTTTGACTTCTTAGGGGATTCAGTCTGTTCATCCATGGTCTTTGATTCCTCGATTGGGTTCGATTCCCCAACCGGTTTCTTGTCACCTTTTCGGAAAAGTTTACCTTTCCTGATCTTTGATTCAGTCAAGGTTGCAGATAGCTCAATGGCCTGTCTAACTATAGTAGGGTTGCTACCAGTCACAATGTCTTGTATTGAGTCAGGGAGGCCATCAATGTACTTTTCGATTGCCTTATCCAAAGGTGTAACCATATTCGGGCATAACAAACTTAAAACCTCATAACGATCCGTGTAGGCTCGATGCTCACCGCTAACTTGCTTAAGATCGTCGAACTCCGTTTCCAAGGCCCTGATCTCGTGACGAGGACAAAATTCCTTCATCATCAGAGCTCGAAGCTCTTGCCATGTTTGAGCCAGTGCCACATCGGCACCCCTATCTCTCATCACACCATTCCACCATGTCAAAGCTCGCTTCTCAAAGATGCTAGATGCGAATTCTACCTTTCGCTCGTTTGGACATTGAACATGTCTGAAGGTGCTCTCTAAACTCTCGAACCATTGCAGAAGTGCAGTCGCTCCTTGAGACCCAGAAAACTTTGATGGCTTATCCGAGTTGAACGTCTTGAAGTTGTAGGGGGCATTATTATTGTTGTTGGCTTGGTTCCATTGAGCAAAGAGGTTTGGGAATTGAGCAGCCATTTGCTGCGCAATAATCTCTGCCAGTTCGGCAGTCGCTATCTGGTTTTCGCGTCGAGGAGGCATTCTAAAAGAGAAACAAGAAAGAAAACAAATGAAATGGCATTGGGTAAGAATAAGATGTTACAATTACCGACCATAATCATGGTTGATGGTCATTTGTTTGAACCACGAAGCAAACAAACAACACCAAGGCTGAATCAAGGCAAATAGATCCTCATAGTGTATCGCGAAGACATGCTCACCTATAAGTGGACACTAGGGGTGTGCATGGGTCGGTTTTGACCAAAAACCATAACCATAACCGCGATGTCGGTTATTGGATAACCATAACCATAACCGATCGATTATGGTGGTTATGGTTATTCGGTTTTGATGGTTATAGCGGGTCGGTTATGGGTGGTTAACCGTGTATTTAGCTTAGCTAAAAATAGATTAATTTTTTTAACATGGAATAAATTGTTATTGTATATTTGTATATATTAGTATATTACGTAGTACTAAAAAATACATATAATCTATAATATTAATACCAATTATTATCGAATATTCAAATAAAGTGATATGATACATTCCATAAATTAAAATAAACATTCAGTCAAAACCACAAATGATATGAAAAACCAATAAGTATTAAAAATTTTCAGTAAAAAACATCAAATATTAAAAATATAGTGAAATGTCCTAAATCCTACAAAGATTTATTACATGTCGGTTCGGTTATGGTGGGAATAGAAAAAATGATAACCATAACCGACCCGCTACATTCGGTTTTCAAAAAAAACCATTAACCAACCCACCGGTTTTTTATTTGGTTCGGTTTTTTCGGTTCGGTTTTGTCGGTTAATTCGGTTATGATTCGGTTAATTCGGTTTTTTGCACACCCCTAGTGGACACTCACCCCAAGAGTTCCCAGGTAAGAGTGACTGGTCCGATTATGTGGATTTGTACGAACACTCTAGCCTTAGACAGAAAACCCAGAGTACAGGCATTCACTCTTCCAGTTTGCACGTGTTCACACTATTTAGGACCCAAAACTTTGACGAGAGTTTTGAAAATTCAAAGGGGTTCAAAACCTTATAACAGAGGGTTCAAAACCTAGTAATCAATCATCCTAGAACAGATGATTAGTTTTCAAAGCGGTTTTGAAATTTATGTTCTTGTTGTGGTCGTCGCCTAAGGATAGGTGACGGTATTGTTTTATGACTAAACGCAAGTAAACTCGCGTTAGGGTCCTAGGAAGGTTATAGACTAGGTTAAAGCATTACTAATAACCTAATTCCCTATAACCATTGGCTCTGATACCAACTTTTCTGTCACACCCCGACCACGTAGAACAAACAGAACGTGGCGGAAACGTCGGGGAGTGTTGTAGCAGAATCAATTGTTTCAAATCCATGGCAATTGAGGTTTCGTTTTATTAATCAAACATGAAAGTTTACATTGTTTTAAACAAGAACCAAAGAGTACATAACATAATTTAACTAGTTCTTGTCTTGTTTTAAGTCACTAAGGCACAGGTCCGCCTAAGTATGTCTTCATAAGTCCTATGCATCATCTCCTGAAAACACATGTGAAAATAGGTACGTCAGCATAAAAATGCCTGTGAGATACATTGGTTTTGTGAAAACGGAATTCATGACTTATGTTTGAGAAAATGTTTAGTCATGAACCTCGTATTTTGCTTTGTCTTGTAAATCATTTGAAAAATGGTAAGATCAAATGATATGTATAAATAAGAGAACACTGTATGGTTAAACGGATAACCATGTAAAATGAGTTTGTATAAGATAAGTCGTTTGTAAAACAATGTCTCGTGAAAAGTGTGTTATTTGTAAAAATGTCATATGTCTCAAATTGAAATGATTCAAATAACGCTATGATATGTAATACCATACAAACACTTATATATAGGAAGTACCAGCGGCGTATCCACCATGCTTGTATCGTATTACACACGCCTCGTTACTTAATCACTTACTCAAACCAAACCATCAAGATGAAATGTTTAACAATTGTGGAAATGTTTATGTATAGTCAAATGTCTATTGTCAAATGTAAATCATGTCAACGGATACAACTGGTTTACACGGTTCAATGGTTACAAACGGTTCATATAATCGAAGGGTTAAGACGGTTCACATAGTCAAATGGTTACAATGGTTCAAAATGTAGTATAATGTGTTCATATGCTGGATGAGCATATGCAACAGAAATGCAATGTAGGATAATGTACTACGTATGCACCCAATGGGTGTACGTAGCATGGAATGTATTGTAAAGTGATGTACTAAGTATGCACACAATGGGCATAGATAGCATGAAATGTAATGTGGAACAACGTACTAAGTACGCACACAATGGGCATAAATAGCATGAAATGTAATGTGGAACAATGTACTAAGTACGCACACAATGGGGATAAATAGCATGAAACGTAATGTGGAACAATGTACTAAGTACGCACACAATGGGCATAAATAGCATGAAATGTAATGTGGAACAATGTACTAAGTACGCACACAATGGGCGTACATAGCATGGAAATGAAATGAAATCATGTACTATAATGTACTAACGAACATAGCAGGTATATGATGTGAAAACCGGAAAGCATGAAAGTAACAAGTAGGCACATGCGTTTCAACCCAAAACAGTTTGGAAAACAGTAAAAGAGGGGTTCAATGTACTCACCTGTTGCTTTGAAGTTCTTGTATAATAACCAAACAATGCTAGAGATCACGGAATATCAAACGGCACCTAATAGGTAAGCTATATTAATATACCGGACCAAAATCGGAAGGATCGGATAGTATGCGGGTTCGTAAACCAAACGAGTATGGAGACTCGTGTAATATGGTTTAACAAAGCCTACATACTAAAATGAAACCTAACCTAAGTGCTTGCGACCCATTACGACCCGTTTAGGTAGCTTATGTTACCTTAACGCGTCGTCCGCGTAGAACGCGTTTGGAACGCCTAACATCGCGACCACAAGGTATAACCTTGGAAGGTTACAGCTATGGTCACCTAATGTGTTTGGTCGGATCCTAATGATCGACCAAATGGGTCGGGTTCGAAAGTATAAGCGATGGTTTAGATCGCTTACCTTACGACCCTATATAAGCACTATACTAAAAGTGACGATCTAAGCATGTTAGGACATGCTTAACTAAGTTTAGAAAACAGGTTTAGCATCAA
Source organism: Helianthus annuus (assembly GCF_002127325.2). NCBI lineage: Eukaryota > Viridiplantae > Streptophyta > Magnoliopsida > Asterales > Asteraceae > Helianthus > Helianthus annuus. The sequence continues at coordinate 77,058,187 of NC_035441.2, forward strand.
AACAAACGTCTTTGATGCTCACGAGTAGTTTGGTTACAAAATACGCAAGAATGCGCATTTTGGCCGAAACTACGACTCGTCACTGAGCCTAGATAACGTGGTAATCAGTAGGTATAGTCGCCATGGACTATAACCATCGTGATCACGCTCACGTTATGAAGTTCCAATGAACTTCGTGTTGACCATAGGCTGGTCAACGCAGAAAGTCAACAAAACGTTGACTTTCAGACTCGAAAAGCGAATAAAAGAACGAAAGAACACTTACGAAGGGTCCCCGAAAGCTAAACTTGATCCAGGAGCTCAGGTATGAAGCAATAGCAACAACTTAGAGCTCTTGATCAGTTTTTGTGAGGTTTTACCCAAAAGGGGGGGTGTATTTATAAGAAAAGTAAAGCCGTTAGGATCGTTTCTTGAATATCGTGCCACGATCCAAGCCGTACACTTGTCACAAAGTTTTGGTGCCTTATCTTGACCCTTAGCTCCTGAGATTGTGAAAGGGCATTGCCCTTTGGAGTGTTTGAAAGGCCAATCTTAGCAAGAAAACAACTTTTCTGTTACTGAAGGGGCCATGCGGCCCGCATCAGGATATGCACAAACTCAGGCGGGCCGCCTGGGCATGCCTGATCTGCACATATTTTCAGAAATGGCAGTTTTGGTCCCTGTTGCATGTTTAAGCCATTTCTGACACTTCTAAGGCCCATAAAGCCAACTTTAAGGCCCTAAAATGATGCCTAAACATTGTGGACATGAAACATGCTCAAAAATATGTCGGATGTTGGTTCGTTTGGCCGTACGAATGCGATGTTCGGTTAATTACGACGGAATGCGCATAAGCGCGAAAAAACGATCCAAAATGCGCGACGAAAGGATTTTTCTTATGCCAAACACTAAAATAAAATATTTTAGTGCTTACATAAATTTTTGGATGTCCGGATGTATTCAGAACGTAAGTTATGTGCGAAAGTGCAAACTTATGCACTTTTTGACACTTTTAGTCCATGAATGACCCAAAAGTTTATTTTAGCACACCGAACACCTCAAAGCCTAATTCAACACTTAATGGTTTAGACCACACATAGGGCTCTGGGCGAAAACGGCGACCAAGAAACCCTAGGAGAATTATTTCAATCCTGGTCTCAATTGATCTTCGGTTAGTGTCTACGAATCAGATTTCTACTTGTTCACAGGCGCTAATCAATCAAAATCATATTAGGGTTTCGTCAGATCTGTTATCTGTTTGAAGGCCGATAATCTGAATTAGGGTTTCTGTCGGCAACAAGTCATCAGGTTTTCAAACGGGGGGTGGCTGATTACGGTTTTGCGGCTGAGTAATCATTGTTTCTGATTGTTGTCGGATTATTTTGGTGATTGTGGCTGCTATGGTTATTCGTATTGACTGGTTTGGTGTCATGTTCTTGTGCGAATTCAATTAGGATTTCGAATGAGTCATTTAAAATCGGATGGGTTGTTTCCTCCGGTTGATCGTGGTAAACCTCCTGTTCATGGCAGCAGACCCACATACTCGTTTGAAACTTTGGCCAGCCGGGTTATTGATGTAGACGGTAATACTTGGTTACCCCGTCGGGGAATACTTCAGTCGGCTCAATCTGAACCCTGTAAGGTTAACTTAATTGATGAATTGGAAAGGGTTTCAGTTCCAATCGATGCTGAAAACTTGCGGCCAACCAGTAGGGTTCCTGATAGGGAAGTGACAAGCTCAGTTGCTGCATCGGCTGGTCAAGGGAACGTAAAAAGCTCAACGGTTCCGGTATCATTTGCTAATGTAGTTAACAACACTCAGGAGAAGGTGAAGGTGAATTTTAGGGAGATGGAGTCTACCGAGACTGTGGATGGAGCTGATGTTGTAATTCCATTGTCTTCGGTTAAACAAGTCACGGATAGGTATGCAAATACACTCTATGGGTATTTTTTGGGTAAACGGTTAGCGTTTCCGGTGGTTGATTATTTTGCTAAGAACAACTGGGTTAAGTATGGTCTGGCGAGATTGATGATGAATGCGAATGGATTCTTTTTCTTTAAGTTCAACACTAAGGAAGGGATGGACAAGATGTTAGAGGATGGGCCATGGTTGATTAGGAATGTTCCGATTATTTTGAAGGAGTGGTCGGCCTCTATCAAACTGGAGAAAGAGGATATTAAAGCTATTCCAGTGTGGGTTAAGATGCATGATGTGTCGTTAGCGGCATATACTGAGGATGGTCTTAGTTTGGTTGCTTCTAAGATAGGGGTGCCTAAGATGTTGGATTCGTATACTGCCACGATGTGTGCTGAATCCTGGGGAAGAAGTAGTTATGCTAGAGCTCTAATTGAAGTGCAGGCGGGGGCTGACCTAAAAAGAAGTGTTACTGTTGCAGTTCCATCTTTAGATGGTAATGGCTATTCTAAGGTGGAAGTCAAAATTGAATATGAATGGGAGCCTTTAAGGTGTTCTTCTTGCTGTGTTTTTGGTCATGATGATAATTCGTGTCCTAAGAACCCTCAGGTAAACATGGGTGGGGATACTGAGAAGCAGAAAAATGATGACTTTCAGGTCGTAGGAGCCAAAAAGAAAAAACCTAATAATCAAGGGCTTCATATGAAAAACCAGAAGCCAAAGGTAGTTTACAGGCCAGTTGTCAACCCTAAACCTAAATCGTCCTCAAAGAGTCCGATGCAGAATCAGGTTTCAACATCTAACCCGTTTGATATTCTGAAGGATGATAATGGTAATCAGGGAGGTACCACTGTGGGTCGAGTGGAGAAGAAACCGTCGGGTGACAGGCAGGAATCGGATGAGGAGGTGGTTGAAGAAGTCTACACTGAAACTAGTAAATTTATGACATCGGGTACTCATCCTTTCTCTTCGAAAGCAGGGGCAAGCACCTCTTCTACCAAGGTCTCTAATGGATAGGCTGTCTGCTTTTCGTCTGAAGGGGCTGCTATTTTGTGGCTACTTTATCTTTGATGATGGTGGTTGAGGTTTATGTTTTGTGTGTTGCATTGTTTTGTCTACTAGATGTCATGATGTATAGTAGACTAGGTTATGGGGTGTGATAGGTATTTGGTTTTTGTTTGTTTTACATATATGGGGCATGTCCTGTATATGAACTAGTGTGGAACACATCTTCACTACTTGTACTTATTTGCGGTTGCATTTTAATAGATTCACCGGGGTAACCCTTTACCCAAAAAATGGGTTGCAAGGCCATTAACATGTGACACGACATAGGAAGCAACCAAACCTTAGGCATTTTCTAGTTGGCATATTCTAAGACACAAAAGCACTGCTTGGTACTCGTTCTCACCAAGAGTGAGGCTGCCCGACACCCGTTAGATCTAACCTTTTGTTATGCGGTCTAGGTATATTGTTGATTAATGGTGCTTATGGTACCCTATTCGTGACACGATTTCTCGTATCATGTATCATTTCTCGCATCATTTCTTGGTACTAGTTTTCACCAAGATTGCTTCTTGTTTTTGTACACATCATACCATTTTGTAAACATTGAAATATTTGTAACATGTATTTCACCCCCGAAGTTATAAATGTCACACCCCCAAAATCCACACGCGGAGTACCACCGCTTGGAGGCGTGACATGACCAGGATCAAGCCACCAATCATATCGAACATTTAAATAATAAGAAGTAATAATAAGTGCAAACCAATCATTCAATACGATAGGTATTGTAAGGGATATGTTGTTTATACATGCAACCACAGAAATATATTGCAATGTAAATAAAAGATTTATTTATAAACAACGATAACAACTGTTTCTTGGACCTTGACAACAAAAAGAAAATAATACATAAGACGTGATTATTTCTAAACGATGTTGTCTTCTAGTCAGTCAGATGCTCATCCCTGTGCTGGATTTGCATTAGCAAGCTTTGGGCAATTTCTTCGGAAATGACCCATCTCGCCACAGTTGAAACAAGAGCCTGGTAGAAAACAACCTTGAGCAGGATTGTTGCCAGCTTGGTTTGGCGCAGCTGCAGCTGGGCAGACTCTTGCTGTGTGGCCTATAAGTCCACAAGTTTGGCATTTGCGGCACTGTACATTGGCGTGATGATGGAGGCTACATTGGCTGCACAAGGGTGCAGTTCCATTGTATGGTTTTCTAGCAGGGGGTTGAGCTGGTTGGTTGGGGACGGCTTGACCATTGTGAGCGACCACGGCGAAGTTCTGAGAAGCCTTTCGCTTCTTTGACTTCTTAGGGGATTCAGTCTGTTCATCCATGGTCTTTGATTCCTCGATTGGGTTCGATTCCCCAACCGGTTTCTTGTCACCTTTTCGGAAAAGTTTACCTTTCCTGATCTTTGATTCAGTCAAGGTTGCAGATAGCTCAATGGCCTGTCTAACTATAGTAGGGTTGCTACCAGTCACAATGTCTTGTATTGAATCAGGGAGGCCATCAATGTACTTTTCGATTGCCTTATCCAAAGGTGTAACCATATTCGGGCATAACAAACTTAACTCCTCATAACGATCCGTGTAGGCTCGATGCTCACCGCTAACTTGCTTAAGATCGTCGAACTCCGTTTCCAAGGCCCTGATCTCGTGACAAGGACAAAATTCCTTCATCATCAGAGCTCGAAGCTCTTGCCATGTTTGAGCCAGTGCCACATCGGCACCCCTATCTCTCATCACACCATTCCACCATGTCAAAGCTCGCTTCTCAAAGATGCTAGATGCGAATTCTACCTTTCGCTCGTTTGGACATTGAACATGTCTGAAGGTGCTCTCTAAACTCTCGAACCATTGCAGAAGTGCAGTCGCTCCTTGAGACCCAAAAAACTTTGATGGCTTATCCGAGTTGAACGTCTTGAAGTTGTAGGGGGCATTATTATTGTTGTTGGCTTGGTTCCATTGAGCAAAGAGGTTTGGGAATTGAGCAGCCATTTGCTGCGCAATAATCTCTGCCAGTTTTTTTTTGGGTAAAGGGTTACCCCGGTGATTCTATATATTCACAACCAAAAAACTCAAGTAGTGTAGAGAGTCTACACTAGTTCAATCATGAGACACACCTCATGAAAGTGAAACCAAAAACCAAACCAAAACACAACAACCAAAAAAAGGAAACGACAACTAGACTAAAATCTAGAAAAAGACCAACCAAACACAACTAATCAGCCCCCATCGTCGCCTTTGTCATCCGCATGGATCTCCCATTCTTCAAGAATCCTTCGCACCCTCACGGTATCCTTCAACTTTGCTCCCATCAATTTGTATCGCACTGTTTTGATAATAACATCACTAACCGTCTCAGGAGGTCTCAATTGATTTTTAAACAACCTAGCATTCCTCTCTTGCCAAATGTTATATGCAGTAGCCGCAACGAGAAGCTTAGCAACATAAGTATCAGCCCTCTTATGATGGACACGAGCACTAAGCCAGTGAACAATCTCCGACCATTTCGGGCTGACCGAACTCATCCCCCCCCCCCCCGATCCCAAATTTGCGTCCACACCTGCGAAGAGTACTTGCATTCAAAGAACAGGTGTGGGTGGGAATCAAAATTCTCAAAGGACATTAAGCAACACATCATATTCATGTTTTTCCTACGAGACATATCCCATTGTAGAATTTTATCCTGCGTAAGGAGCTTACGTTTCATAATCAACCATGTGACAACCCGTATTCCCAAGGTTAGCGTTGCTTAAATTCCACAACCTTTGACGTGTGTCCTTATATTTAATTACTTTTATTTATTTCACGATCATGCAAGACTTAGTAGGTTACACGTGTGTTTCCTTAGGTGCTATGTGTGTAAGTTATTATACGTGAAACCGTCAAATGTGTCTTATGTACCCGACTACTTAGGTCATGTATTTGTATGTGCATAGTAAAATAAGATTATGAAGTGGGCTTCATTAATTACAACTGGGCCGGATCATACCTTTGAAACCCGAATGTGCCCCCTCATAACACAAGTCTGGCCCAGCTTCTTTTATAGATAACCCAAGGAATGGGCTGGTAATGTTTGGGGTTCCGCCCACTTGTTTAAGGTATTAGCACTATATGTTATGTGACTTGTACGTAACCTCCCTACAACGCACACAATCATGTTATAACAAACCCTACCCCTTCCCCGATTGGCGACGGCAGGCACATTTCCCCCTCTCTTCATCGTAGTCCCTTGTATTGAGCACCCACTATTCCGGTTAGTGGACTATTTGTACTCTCGTTTATTTGTGTTGCCTTGATATATGCAAAAGTGTGATTATGAGAATATATGTGATGTTATACATGTGCCGCCACTTTACAGTGATGATAATCGAAATTGTTTAAAAAAAAATATATATTACATGACCATAGGTTGGTCCAATAAACTTTTGAGGTGGTTTAGAAATGTCAGCCAACATGTTTTCTTTGAATTTGCTTGTGGTCTTTTTATTTCGGATCAACAGAATTATAATAGGCTGGGGTTTGGTCGAATAGCAACATGAAATCACTATGCGCTTGTCGGCCATTGTTGATTAGATTAATGATGATGATGTTCATTGAGTGAATGAAATGATTAGCCCACTAACCGATTGTAATATGTGTGTGTATTGGCATCCATGTGATTATACTTTGACATGCTCAATTCAGATCTATTATCTTATTATCTTGGTATGTGGAATAATTATATTGGTTAGGGGGTTGGTCCAATCACAAGTGTTGGTTACTATATGGCCGACCATGTGGGGGGGGGGGGTTAGATTGAATTTCATGTGATAAATGAATATACATACTTGGCGGCTAGCAACATGGGGGTGTAGAGTTCAAGGACAAAAGTTAGTAAGTGGCAGGAAGGCATGTGAGTTGGGCGGCCATAAATTCCGATTGGTGGGATGGGTGGCCCAATGAGGGCCATTGGCTGATTTTAACGGCCCAATAGGGTGCCAACCGGGTTACTTCCTTGATGTAAATTGTGCTAAATGATTTTGTAAATAAGGATTCTTGTATGAGTTTTGACAAAGAATAGATACTCACTGGAATGGTCCTGAAATTATGATAGGTAGATTTTTTTGTTTAAAATGGACGAATGATTATATGCTTAATCTTGCATGTGGGTATTTTAATGATTTATGATTATTTAATGAGTAGATGATGTTAAGTAGAATAGAGTTTTTAAATGCCTTAATATGTGCCATAATGATTGATTGTGATTTAGGATGAATAATATGAAAGATAGTAAACAGGAAATGTTTGTGTGATTTAAAAGCACAGATAATAATCTGTGCACTAGTTGTTGATTCTCGTCGCACACTTTTAAAGACGTACAATCCTTACAATAGTTGATACTTGTACACTACCTGATGAATGCGTGTTAGATACGTGTAGCTATTACGTGATTTCTTGTATACCATCCTAACAAGTGGTAACCATAATAGGGTGTGGTTGACCAACTTAGGACAAACGCTTTATCTACCGAGCAAAGCAAAGGTGAGTTCACACAGCCAAGGCATGGGGTTCCCAGGGTGGGAATGGGATTTGATTATTTACTGGTACTTGTCTATACTGGAACGTAGTGATGTGATTTGATGAACTATGGTACATACTCCACTGTTAGAACTACTACTAGACTAGTAACACTTATTGAACTGATCTTCGCACACCTGCCAAGGGTTGGCCGCGATATTATGACTGACTTCGCACACCTGCCTTTGGAAGGCCGCGAACTGTAATTTGCTAATCTTCGCACACCTGCCTGGTAGGCCGCGATACAGATAAACCTAGTCTAGAATACTCGGGATGAACATCCCCCTAATATCTTCGCATACCTGCCTGGGAGGCCGCGATGGAAACTAATACGATACATGACATAACGAACGAACATACTACTACTCACACTATACTATTACTGAACAGTTAACTGTGAACTCGCTCAACTAGTTGTTGACTCTCTGCTGCATGCCTTGCAGGACATTAGGTACATATGGAGCTTGCACAGGGAGGAGCAGGTCGTTGTGGAGCTTGGATCGTGGATGTTATGTTACACTTACAACACTTGAAGTATTTACATACATTGGATTCTCATTGTTACGCTTCCGCTACTTAAACTATGTTTTGTTGGAACATCAATCGTATTGAATGATTGGTTTACATTTATTATACTTGACATTAATTACTTGTTCGATATGATTGGTGGCTTGATCCTGGTCAGTCACGCTCCCAAGCGGTGATACTCCGCAGGTGGATTTTGGGGGTGTGACAAACCACATCATGAAAGCGTGCCTCGGAATACACTGGCCGAACCACACAATATTGCACCAATCAACTTCCGGCTCCCTATGACGCAACGAGTGCCAAACCCCAGACGACGAAAACCCATTAAGATCATTACCATCCTTCCATAGAAGCCTATCATTCTTCAACGGATCCAATAGGACTTGATCAATCTGAATAAGAACAGGGAATAAATCCCTCCATGCCATAGGCCATCTCCAACCACCATTCGAATACACATCGGCCACCGAATCCTCCAACCTAAAATCAGCGTCGGTGATAACTCTAGACGAAAGAAAATCGGCCAGAGGCCCCAAATCGGTCCATGTATCATACCAAGCTGAAGTAGAAGCACCATTACCTACATCCGACCAAATATGTTTTCTAACCAACGGCCCTAACTGAGAAAGCTTTCGCCACGACCAACAGCTATTTGCGGGCGTTTTACATACCCAAAAACTCTTACCCTTTAAACGATATGAGTGCACCCAATCAACCCACAAAGAATCCCGTTTAGAAACAATGCTCCAAATATGAGACGTCATCAACGCTTTATTCATATCCCCCACACGTCTAATTCCCAAGCCCCCTTCATATTTAGGCGTACAAACCAATTTCCAAGAGACTTTAGATTTACCTTTACTGAAAGCAGACTCTTGAGACCATAGAAAATTTCTCATTTTAGCTTCAAGATCCTTGATAATCCGAACCGGCAAAATAAAAACTGAGGACCAATAGATATGCATAGAAGATAGAACAGAATTAATAAGCTGAAGTCTTCCCGCGAACGATAACAACTTATTTCTCCAATGCATGATACGCTTTTCTAACCTCTCCACTAGAACTCGACAGTTATTGTACCCAAGCCTAGCCGAAATCAAAGGGACCCCCAAGCACTTGACAGGCAACTTTCCTTCCTTAAAAGGCATGATATCCAGAATAGCTTGTTTAGTATGATTTTTCACATTGCAAAAGAAGACTGTGCTTTTCTGGTTGCTAGGGACCAACCCCAACATCTTAGTGAACCTCGAGAGAGAAGACATAATGCAATTAGCCGAATTAACTTCCCCTCTAGCGAACAAAAACAAGTTATCTGCAAAGCAAAGATTAATAATTCGCTGTCTTTCACACCTATTATGGAACCTGAAAGAAGAATCAATTCGAACCGAATGCTGCAAAATACTCGTTAAGACCTCCATAACTAAAGTAAATAAATATGGGGACATTGGATCACCCTGCCTTAACCCACGTTTTCCTTTGAAGAAACCATGCACTGAGCCATTAACACAAACCGAGAATGAGGTAGTAGAGACGCATACCATAATCCACTCCACCATTTTGATGTTAAATCCAAACCCAATCAGCACTTTTCTCAAAAACCCCCAATCCACAGTATCGTAAGCTTTCTGAATATCGACTTTAAAAGCACACCTAGGGGGACCCACATCTCTATGATAATTATGCATTAACTCTTGGGTTAACAGAATGTTATCCGAGATTTTCCGACCAGGAACAAAGGCCGATTGGTTGATGCTAACAATATCATTAAGGGCACCTTTAATTCTGTCCGCAACAATCTTACTGATACATTTGTAAAAAACATTACAGCAAGCAATCGGACGAAAATCAGTAACAGGCATAGGGGTCGAAACCTTTGGAATGAGAACAATTAGCGTATGATTCAATTCCCGTAGCAGGTTACCCGTATCAAAGAAATCCTTAATCGCATTAGAAACATCATTACCAACTAAAGACCAAGCACTTTTAAAGAAGGCTGCTGTATAACCATCCGGCCCAGGGGCTTTGTCATTACCAATAGAAAACATTGCCTTTTTGACCTCCTCCGTCGTTACCTGCCGAACCATATTGGACGCCACATCATGAGATAACGTTCTCGGGAATAAATCCGGAGCCGGTTCAAGTGAAATATCTCCTTGAGATCCGAAGAACCTTTCATAGTGCTGAACAAACGCTTTATAAACCATGTCACCTTCATAAGGAATCCCACCCGAATCCGTAACAACTTCTATTCTGGAAAAATGGTTTCTGGCTTTCAAAGAAGAATGAAAGAATGCCGTGTTCATATCGCCAGCAGCTAACCAATCTACTTTCGATTTTTGTTTCAGAAACGCTCCTCATCTAATAAAGCCGCCTGTAACTCACGGCTAGTTGAAGCCTCATCATCACGGATATCAACATTAGACGGGTTCTGATCCAAGTTTTGTTGAATCACATCCAACTTCAATCTAAGGCTATCGACTTTCTTATGGAGATTTCCTTGTTTAAAAAGCAACGACCTTAGCCGGTTTTTCAGCAAACGAAGTTTTTTTACGACTCGAAACTGGTACACACCATCAACATGAGTATCCCAACATTTAGTGACAATCTCTAAAAATTCTGGTTTGAAAACCAGAAAGTTAGCGAACTTAAAAGACCTCGGTTTCATTTTCATAGCTTCCGGGAACGATAAAGTACATGGGCAGTGATCCGACAGACGATATGGCTTGAAAATAGCCACCGAGTTCGGATATTCAGCTAGAAAAGAGGTGTTCCCCATCACCCGATCAATTTTCTTAAGTAACCCAACCCCTTTCTTTGGCTTTTGGTTCCAAGTAAAATGAATACCTGACCGATTAATATCGACCACTTCAATGTCATCTACACACGCCTGGAACTCCCTCATACCAGTAGAACAAGAAGACGTGCCCATGGAACTATCCTCTATATTCAGCGCCGAGTTAAAATCACCCAAAATAAACCACGGACTATCCGCAACAAGAGTTTTGTGCATCGAAAGTTGATGCCACAAATCCCTACGGGTCACATAATAATTGGCAGCATAAACAATAGAACAGAAGACCCTCCTTTTATCCAACTTAAACACGAGTTGAAGGTGCATAACCTGATCCGACTGAGCCAAAATCATCACATCAAAAATGGCCGGATTCCAACCAACAATGATTCTAGTGCCTTTATCACAACACCCACCATTCGAAGTCCAATCCCACGAGCGGAACACGGACTTACACACACTCGCCAAATTAGCAACATTAACATGGGATTCTAAAATAGCACACAGACTCAACTTATAATCTTTTACAGCCTGCCGAACCTCCATTTGTTTAAGCGGGCGGTTCAACCCCCTTATGTTCCAAACCGCGAGACTAATCATCAGCAACTACCTGAGAAGGAGTGCTTGCCCCTTGTTTGCTCTGAATTTTACACGTCCCTTGCAGAATAAAATCATCCATTTCGTTATATACTTCTTCAACTTCATTATCCGAATCCTCCAGGGCCGAACCCGAGGATTTCTTGCTTGTGCCTTCTCCCGAATCAACTTGGTTTAACACATCAAAAGGGTTATTCAATTTAATTGGCAACGAAGTAGACCCATTATTACCTTTCGGCTGAGGTTTTGGAGCCACCGGCCGATATTCGAATTTGCTTTTCTGTTTGTTCACCGGAATACCCATTTTTCTAGCGACTTTCTTACCATGAACTTCAGTATACCCATCCTGATCAACAATCGGAACCTTTTTCATATGCGTATTCTTTTGAATATTACGATTCGGCACATCATTCCTAACAATTTTCACCGGTCTTTTTGGACACAAATCAGCTGTATGACCAAAAACACAACATGTTGGGCAACGGTGCGGACTCCATTCATACTCCACATACATAGTTTCTTTAATAAAACCCTCCCCTTCCGGTTCAGGAATCGCCATAGTAATCTCTTCACGAAATTCCTTATCAGCTGAAATTTCCACCAACGCTCTAGCATAACTGCTACGACCCCACAAATCGGTACACATAGAAGTTGTAAAAGAATCCAGCATCTTAGGCTCCCCGATTGTTGTAGCTATCAGACTAAGACCATCTTCCGTGTATGCCGCAATAGGAACCTCATGAATTTTAACCCAAACCTGCACCTTCTTAACTTCTTTCTTTTCTAGTTTGGTCGTGGGGGTCCATGTGTTAAGAAACAACGGTTGCGACCTAATAATCCACGGACCATCCTTGAGGACATTCAACATCCCACCTTCATCGTTAAACTTAAAGAAGAAAAAACCATTAGCATTCATCATCGACTTCTGCAGACCATATTTCTTCCAATTAACTTTAACAAAATAATCAACAACCGGGAAAGCAACCCGGTCCCCCAAAAAATACCCGTAAATCGTATTAGACAACTTCTCCTGCACAGTTCGGACAGATTCTTTGGGGAGCACGATGTCACATCCTTCATGCACAGCCGGACTAGCCAACGAATGAAAATTAACTTTCTGAACACTACTGGCTGCAACCGAATCCGCATAAGACTTAGGGGTAGAACTACTACTCTGACCAGTAAGAGATCCCTGAAAAACATGAGCAGCCCTAGAATCAACCGGATTGATTGTCACCCCTTTACCAGCCGAATTAGGGTTTGCATGGGGCGCCCCCATAGCCGACACATAATTTACTCCACATGCAGGATCAGCATTCAATTCTACCGGCTTAGATATTTCGATCAATCCATCAATAACCGAACTATTATTAGTTGAGTACATACCCCGCCTCGGAATCCGATTATTACCCTCAATGTTTGTCACTCGCAACGCAATACCACGAACTGGTGGTGATTTCTCATCCGTCCCCGGAGTGACACCCTCCTGCAACGGCTTAGAACGATCATCCATGACAAAAGCAACAACTCTCTCGTGAAACCAGAAGAAAAACACACATGCACCCGTATACCGAAAAACCCTAGAGCCGCAACCAGCAACGAAGACCAAGAAAAAACAAAACCCTAATCCTAAAAACCCTAGATTGAAACCTGAACCCTTAATCGATTAAACCTGAGCATCAATCTAGCTAAATTAATCTCAGTTAACCGCAATCAACGACTACCAGTTTAATAAATCAGGGTTCTTGAATCAAATCCAGAGCGGCGATTAAAGAAGGAAAAATGAAAAAATCCTAGTTCTAAATCGATCCCTAGTGCTAACGAGTTCGTTATAGAGATTCGCAAGAAAACAAATCCCTAATCACAGACTGTTATACACAAGATTACGAAGAAAAACATAGGATTCATGATGAACAAAGAAATCGCCTTAGGAGAGAGAGCATAGGGTTTGCGACTAATCTCTGCCAGTTCGGCAGTCGCTATCTGGTTTTTGCGTCGAGGAGGCATTCTAAAAGAGAAACAAGAAAGAAAACAAATGAAATGGCATTGGGTAAGAATAAGATGTTACAATTACCGGCCATAATCATGGTTGATGGTCATTTGTTTGAACCACGAAGCAAACAAACAACACCAAGGCTGAATCAAGGTAAATAGATCCTCATAGTGTATCGCGAAGACATGCTCACCTATAAGTGGACACTAGGGGTGTGCATGGGTCAGTTTTGACCAAAAACCATAACCATCACCGCGATGTCGGTTATTGGATAACCATAACCATAACCGATCGGTTATGGTGGTTATGGTTATTCGGTTTTGATGGTTATAGCGGGTCGGTTATGGGTGGTTAACCGTGTATTTAGCTTAGCTAAAAATAGATTAATTTTTTTAACATGGAATAAATTGTTATTGTATATTTGTATATATTAGTATATTACATAGTACTAAAAAATACATATAATCTATAATATTAATACCAATTATTATCGAATATTCAAATAAAGTGATATGATACATTCCATAAATTAAAATAAACATTCAGTCAAAACCACAAATGATATGAAAAACCAATAAGTATTAAAAATTTTCAGTAAAAAACATCAAATATTAAAAATATAGTGAAAAGTCCTAAATCCTACAAAGATTTATTACATGTCGGTTCGGTGGGTATAGAAAAAATGATAACCATAACCGACTCGCTACATTCGGTTTTCAAAAAAAACCATTAACCGACCCACCGGTTTTTTATTTGGTTCGGTTTTTTTGGTTCAGTTTTGTCGGTTAATTCGGTTATGATTCGGTTAATTCGGTTTTTTGCACACCCCTAGTGGACACTCACCCCAAGAGTTCCCAGGTAAGAGTGACTGGTCCGATTATGTGGATTTGTACGAACACTCTAGCCTTAGACAGAAAACTCAGAGTACAGGCATTCACTCTTCCAGTTTGCACGTGTTCACACTATTTAGGACCCAAAACTTTGACGAGAGTTTTGAAAATTCAAAGGGGTTCAAAACCTTATAACAGAGGGTTCAAAACCTAGTAATCAATCATCCTAGAACAGATGATTAGTTTTCAAAGCGGTTTTGAAATTTATGTTCTTGTTGTGGTCGTCGCCTAAGGATAGGTGACGGTATTGTTTTATGACTAAACGCAAGTAAACTCGCGTTAGGGTCCTAGGAAGGTTATAGACTAGGTCAAAGCATTACTAATAACCTAATTCCCTATAACCATTGGCTCTGATACCAACTTTTCTGTCACACCCCGACCACGTAGAACATACAGAACGTGGCGGAAACGTCGGGGAGTGTTGTAACAGAATCAATTGTTTCAAATCCATGGCAATTGAGGTTTCGTTTTATTAATCAAACATGAAAGTTTACATTGTTTTAAACAAGAACCAAAGAGTACATAACATAATTTAACTAGTTCTTGTCTTGTTTTAAGTCACTAAGGCACAGGTCCGCCTAAGTATGTCTTGATAAGTCCTATGCATCATCTCCTGAAAACACATGTGAAAATAGGTACGTCAGCATAAAAATGCCTGTGAGATACATTGGTTTTGTGAAAACGGAATTCATGACTTATGTTTGAGAAAATGTTTAGTCATGAACCTCGTATTTTGCTTTGTCTTGTAAATCATTTGAAAAACGGTAAGATCAAATGATATGTATAAATAAGAGAACACTGTATGGTTAAACGGATAACCATGTAAAATGAGTTTGTATAAGATAAGTCGTTTGTAAAACAATATCTCGTGAAAAGTGTGTTATTTGTATAAAATGTCATATGTCTCAAATTGAAATGATTCAAATAACGCTACGATATGTAATACCATACAAACACTTATATATAGGAAGTACCAGCGGCGTATCCACCATGCTTGTATCGTATTACACACGCCTCGTTACTTAATCACTTACTCAAACCAAACCATCAAGATGAAATGTTTAACAATTGTGGAAATGTTTATGTATAGTCAAATGTCTATTGTCAAATGTAAATCATGTCAACGGATACAACTGGTTTACACGGTTCAATGGTTACAAACGGTTCATATAATCGAAGGGTTAAGACGGTTCACATAGTCAAATGGTTACAATGGTTCAAAATGTAGTATAATGTGTTCATATGCTGGATGAGCATATGCAACAGAAATGCAATGTAGGATAATGTACTACGTATGCACCCAATGGGCGTACGTAGCATGGAATGTATTGTAAAGTGATGTACTAAGTATGCACACAATGGGCATAGATAGCATGAAATGTAATGTGGAACAATGTACTAAGTACACACACAATGGGCATAAATAGCATGAAATGTAATGTGGAACAATGTACTAAGTACGCACACAATGGGCATAAATAGCATGAAACGTAATGTGGAACAATGTACTAAGTACGCACACAATGGGCATAAATAGCATGAAACGTAATGTAGAACAATGTACTAAGTACGCGCACAATGGGCATAAATAGCATGAAATGTAATGTGGAACAATGTACTAAGTACGCACACAATGGGCGTACATAGCATGGAAATGAAATGAAATCATGTACTATAATGTACTAACGAACATAGCAGTATGATGTGAAAACCGGAAAGCATGAAAGTAACAAGTAGGCACATGCGTTTCACCCCAAAACAGTTTGGAAAACAGTAAAAGAGGGGTTCAATGTACTCACCTGAGATTGCTTTGAAGTTCTTGTATAATAACCAAACAATGCTAGAGATCACGGAATATCAAACGGCACCTAATAGGTAAGCTATATTAATATACCGGACCAAAATCGAAAGGATCGGATAGTATGCGGGTTCGTAAACCAAACGAGTATGGAGACTCGTGTAATATGGTTTAACAAAGCCTACATACTAAAATGAAACCTAACCTAAGTGCTTGCGACCCATTACGACCCGTTTAGGTAGCTTATGCTACCTTAACGCGTCATCCGCGTAGAACGCGTTTGGAACGCCTAACATCGCGACCACAAGGTATAACCTCGAAAGGTTACAGCTATGGTCACCTAATGTGTTTGGTCGGATCTTAATGATCGAACAAATGGGTCGGGTTCGAAAGTATAAGCGATGGTTTAGATCGCTTACCTTACGACCCTATATAAGCACTATACTAAAAGTGACGAGCTAAGCATGTTAGGACATGCTTAACTAAGTTTAGAAAACAGGTTTAGCATCAAAATAAACGTCTTTGATGCTCACGAGTAGTTTGGTTACAAAATACGCAAGAATGCGCATTTTGTCCGAAACTACGACTCGTCACTGAGCCTAGATAACGTGGTAATCAGTAGGTATAGTCGCCATGGACTATAACCATCGTGATCACGCTCACGTTATGAAGTTCCAATGACCATAGGCTGGTCAACGCAGAAAGTCAACAAAACGTTGACTTTCGGACTCGAAAAGCGAATAAAAGAACAAAAGAACACTTACGAAGGGTCCCCGAAAGCTAAACTTGATCCAGGAGCTCAGGTATGAAGCAATAGCAACAACTTAGAGCTCTTGATCAGTTTTTGTGAGGTTTTACCCAAAAGGGGGGGTGTATTTATAGGAAAAGTAAAGCCGTTAGGATCGTTTCTTGAATATCGTGCCACGATCCAAGCCGTACACTTGTCACAAAGTTTTGGTGCCTTATCTTGACCCTTAGCTCTTGAGATTGTGAAAGGGCATTGCCCTTTGGAGTGTTTGAAAGGCCAATCTTAGCAAGAAAACAACTTTTCTGTTACTGAAGGGGCCATGCGGCCCGCATTAGGATATGCACAAACTTAGGCGGGCCGCCTGGGCATGCCTGATCTGCACATACTTTCAGAAATGGCAGTTTTGGTCCCTGTTGCATGTTTAAGCCATTTCCGACACTTCTAAGGCCCATAAAGCCAACTGTAAGGCCCTAAAATGATGCCTAAACATTGTGGACATGAAACATGCTCAAAAATATGTCGGATGTTGGTTCGTTTGGCCGTACGAATGCGATGTTCGGTTAATTACGACGGAATGCGCATAAGCGCGAAAAACGATCCAAAATGCGAGACGAAAGGATTTTTCTTATGCCAAACACTAAAATAAAATATTTTAGTGCTTACATAAATTTTTGGATGTCCGGATGTATTCAGAACGTAAGTTATGCGCGAAAGTGCAAACTTATGCACTTTTTGACACTTTTAGTCCCTGAATGACCCAAAAGTTTATTTTAGCACACCGAACACCTCAAAGCCTAATTCAACACTTAATGGTTCAGACCACACATAGGGCTCTGGGCGAAAACGGCGACCAAGAAACCCTAGGAGAATTATTTCAATCCTGGTCTCAATTGATCTTCGGTTAGTGTCTACGAATCAGATTTCTACTTGTTCACAGGCGCTAATCAATCAAAATCATATTAGGGTTTCGTCAGATCTGTTATCTGTTTGAAGGCCGATAATCTGAATTAGGGTTTCTGTCGGCAACAAGTCATCAGGTTTTCAAACGGGGGTTGGCTGATTACGGTTTTGCGGCTGAGTAATCATTGTTTCTGATTGTTGTCGGATTATTTTGGTGATTGCGGCTGCTAGGGTTATTCGTATTGACTGGTTTGGTGTCCTGTTCTTGTGCGAATTCAATTAGGGTTTCGAATGAGTCATTTAAAATCGGATGGGTTGTTTCCTCCGGTTGATCGTGGTAAACCTCCTGTTCATGGCGGCAGACCCACATACTCGTTTGAAACTTTGGCCAGCCGGGTTATTGATGTAGACGGTAATACTTGGTTACCCCGTCGGGGAATACTTCAGTCGGCTCAATCTGAACCCTGTAAGGTTAACTTAATTGATGAATTGGAAAGGGTTTCAATTCCAATCGATGCTGAAAACTTGCGGCCAACCAGTAGGGTTCCTGATAGGGAAGTGACAAGCTCAGTTGCTGCATCGGCTGGTCAAGGGAACGTAAAAAGCTCAACGGTTCCGGTATCATTTGCTAATGTAGTTAACAACACTCAGGAGAAGGTGAAGGTGAATTTTAGGGAAATGGAGTCTACCGAGACTGTGGATGGAGCTGATGTTGTAATTCCATTGTCTTCGGTTAAACAAGTCACGGATAGGTATGCAAATACACTCTATGGGTATTTTTTGGGTAAACGGTTAGCGTTTCCGGTGGTTGATTATTTTGCTAAGAACAACTGGGTTAAGTATGGTCTGGCGAGATTGATGATGAATGCGAATGGATTCTTTTTCTTTAAGTTCAACACTAAGGAAGGGATGGACAAGATGTTAGAGGATGGGCCATGGTTGATTAGGAATGTTCCGATTATTTTGAAGGAGTGGTCGGCCTCTATCAAACTGGAGAAAGAGGATATTAAAGCTATTCCAGTGTGGGTTAAGATGCATGATGTGTCGTTAGCGGCATATACTGAGGATGGTCTTAGTTTGGTTGTTTCTAAGATAGGGGTGCCTAAGATGTTGGATTCGTATACTGCCACGATGTGTGTTGAATCCTGGGGAAGAAGTAGTTATGCTAGATCTCTAATTGAAGTGCAGGCGGGGGCTGACCTAAAAAGAAGTGTTACTGTTGCAGTTCCATCTTTAGATGGTAATGGCTATTCTAAGGTGGAAGTCAAAATTGAATATGATTGGGAGCGTTTAAGGTGTTCTTCTTGCTGTGTTTTTGGTCATGATGATAATTCGTGTCCTAAGAACCCTCAGGTAAACATGGGTGGGGATACAGAGAAGCAGAAAAATGATGACTTTCAGGTCGTCGGAGCCAAAAAGAAAAAACCTAATAATCAAGGGCTTCATATGAAAAACCAGAAGCCAAAGGTAGTTTACAGGCCAGTTGTCAACCCTAAACCTAAATCGTCCTCAAAGAGTCCGATGCAGAATCAGGTTTCAACATCTAACCCGTTTGATATTCTGAAGGATGATAATGGTAATCAGGGAGGTACCACTGTGGGTCGAGTGGAGAAGAAACCGTCGGGTGACAGGCAGGAATCGGATGAGGAGGTGGTTGAAGAAGTCTACACTGAAACTAGTAAATTTATGACATCGGGTACTCATCCTTTCTCTTCGAAAGCAGGGGCAAGCACCTCTTCTACCAAGGTCTCTAATGGATAGGCTGTCTGCTTTTCGTCTGAAGGGGCTGCTATTTTGTGGCTACTTTATCTTTGATGATGGTGGTTGAGGTTTATGTTTTGTGTGTTGCATTGTTTTGTCTACTAGATGTCTTGTCATGATGTATAGTAGACTAGGTTATGGGGTGTGATAGGTATTTGGTTTTTGTTTGTTTTACATATATGGGGCATGTCCTGTATATGAACTAGTGTGGAACACATCCTCACTACTTGTACTTATTTGCGGTTGCATTTTAATAGATTCACCGGGGTAACCCTTTACCCCAAAAAAACAAAACACCTCAAAGCCTATTTCTAAGCTATGGAGAGGATATTTATGGTATGTTTAACTTATGGGCATGTTCTGAAATGTCTGTTTTAGTACGAATCGGCATACTTTCGCAGTTTGTCAAATTTAGTCCCTGTAAGCGAATTAACTTGTTTTTGCCATACCAGAGCCTTCAAAACTTATTTCTAAGTTATGTAAAGGTTATTTAAGGTATGTTAAGTATATGTTGGTGTTCCGGAGTATTTGTCGCATTCAAACTGAGTACGTTTACGCACCAATTTGCGTATAATTCTCCAGAAAGCGATATAAAGTTTGAAATTGAACAAGAACTGATATGTGCAAAAGATACACATATTTATACAAGACCCCAAGTATGAAATACAATATTTCATCGGCTTGGTATTTGTTTGATGGTCGCGGTGACACAGGTGTCACAGTCTCCCCTACTTTAGGAAATTTTATCCCGAAATTTATTCGTAGGAGTCTATTTGTGACTTTGCCAAATAACCACCAGCGATATGCAATGCAATATCCTGTCATTTCCTTAACGGTCATTCTTCAGAAACGAAAATGAACAGACGGAGGCATTTTCCTCAACGAGTATTCTTCAGAAATGGAAATGACGGAATAAGCAAACGAATGTTCATTTCCTCAACAGATAAATCTTCAGAAACGAAAATGAACTAACGGAGTCATTTTCAACGGTTGCTTCCTCAGAGTTGGAAATGAAGGATTACATAACGGATATTCATTTCCTCAACGGATAAATCTTCAGAAACGAAAATGAACTAACGGAGTCATTTTCGACGGTTGCTTCATCAGAGTTGGAAATGAAGGATTACACAACGGATATTCATTTCCTCAACCGATAAATCTTCAGAAACAAAAATGAACTAACGGAGTCATTTTCGACGGTTGCTTCATCAGAGTTGGAAATGAATAGGGTTAACTCTAGACACATGACAGAACTTGCTGTGATTTCTGTGCACTAAATTCCATAATTATGTATGCATCCATAATTACGTAATCCCTTGCACAGTCCGCACAGTTTGTTTTGTAATGTTTTGGGGAAGGATATTAAACTTGTGATGAGGGTGACTAGACTTCCATCGGGTCCCTTTAATTAGATCGACAGGGGATCTTCTTAGTTAGGCCACCAAGGAGTCCTTTCAGCTATATCATCACATGATATCCCTAACCATATTTTTGGATCAATCTGTTTAACTAGACCACTCAAGGGGTCTAATTATGAAGTAGTACTTTATAATCCAAGGGACTTAACTGTAACGTAGAAGTCCATTAAGGATTTTTACGTAGTACCTTTGGGTATCCTACTATGAATCCTTTATACGAATGATATGGAAGATTCTATAAGGATTTGGATAACATAATTTGGATCACACAACAACACATAAGGGAACACATAAGCACAAAGTCACATAATTGTTTAACTTGATTATAATTTGTTATTAACTTGTTATTGATTAAATACGGATATGGAAACTAGTCGACGGGCCTCAATGTCCACTGGGATCTTTCTGAGAAGATAGGAAGATCTCCCAAAGAGACAAATCCGGATTGCGGAACCCTTCTCTCTCTCCTTATGGCGATTTTTGTTCTTCTTGAAACCCTAGGTTTTTCCTTGTAATCTGATGTATAACAGTCTGTGATTAGGGTTTTGATCTATCATAACTCTATAACGAACTAGTTAGCATTAGTGACCGAGTAGAAGTTAGGGTTTTTTTTCGTTTCTGTTTCAATCGCCGCTCTAGTGATTCAATACGAAACCCTGATTGATTATCTTAGTTGTTATTGATTGCGGGTAACTGAGGTTACTTTAGCTAGATTGATACGCTTCTATAATCAGTTAAGGGTGGAATATTGTTCCTAGGGTTTAAGGATAAGGGTTTGCGAGTTTCTGTTGGTGTTGTGTTGACTTTCGTGGGTTGCTGTGCATGTTCTGATTTCTTACGTGTTTATGGAGAGAGTTGATGTGTTTGATGGGGATGGGAATTACAATTCGTATGAGGATACTGAGTCCACTCCTGGAACGGCGCCGGTAAAAGGAATCGGACTTAGAGTAACGAACATTGAAGGGAATCCTTTTATGCCAAGGAGAGGTATGTTCCAAACTAATAATGTTTCAATTCTTGATGGGTTGGCTGAGATATCCAAACCTGTGGATATCGAATACACCGGACGACAGACTGGGGATGGAAAGACGAATGGGAAACAAGCCCATGCAAACCCTAATAGTAATATCGGTCATGTTGGTAGTAGTGTGGACCCGTTTTTAACAGGGAATGAAAACAATGTGCAGCCGCAATCGTTTGCTAGAGTAGTTCAGAATCAAAAGGAATCGGTAAAAGTAAACTTTAGACATATGGTGACGGCGGATCAATTGGAGGGGGTTGACGTTGTGATTCCTGTAGCATCGGTGAAACAGGTTAATGAGAGGTTTGCAAACACTCTGTATGGCTACTTTCTAGGTAAACGTCTTGCTTTTCCAGTCGTGGAATACTTTGCAAAGAACCAATGGGCAAAATACGGATTAACTAAATTAATGATGAATGCAAGAGGCTTCTTTTTCTTCAAGTTTAAGACAAAGAAAGGGATGGAGCAATTACTAGAAGACGGCCCATGGATGATTCGGAACGTACCGATAATTGTGAATGAATGGTCCTCCTCGGCTAACCTTGTTAAAGAAGATATCACGGCAATTCCGGTGTGGGTGAAAATGCACGATGTGCCATTACCAGCTTTTACAGAGGATGGTCTCAGCTTATTGGCGTCTAAGGTTGGAGTCCCAAAGATGTTAGATTCTTACACTGCTTCTATGTGTACTGAATCATGGGGAAGGAGTAGTTTTGCAAGGGCCCTAATTGAAGTGAATGCTGATACTGAGTTAAAAAGAAAAGTCATGGTTGCAGTTCCGTCACTCGAAGGCAATGGGTTCTCAAAAGTTGAAGTTAAGGTTGAGTATGACTGGGAGCCATTACGGTGTGCCACATGTTGTGTTTTTAGACATGAGGATAGTGCTTGCCTGAAGAAACCGAAACAAGTTCCTGTTGAGGTTGATAAGAAGAAGGATGATAACTTTCAGGAAGCTAAAGGTAAGGGTAGAAAAGGAGGGCAGCAGGGGATTCCGGTTAAGCAGCAGAAACAAAAGTTTATTTATAAACCTATTATCAAGAGTAAATCTGATGGTGAGAAAGCCTCGTCATCTAGTATACCACTGTCAAACCCGTTTGATGCTCTTAGAGACGAGGAAGGGCCGCAAATGGATGTGCATAGTAAAAAGGGAGAACATGCTGATGATGCTAGAAAACATTCGAAACAATATAAAAAAGGTGGATCTGATAGGAGTGAAGAAATTATCGATGATGGTGTGGATGTGGATGAGTTGTTAGCTGAAATTCCGAAGTCTTTTGGTACCATGAAGGAACAAACTGGGGCTGAGGGTGCAAGCACACCCGGAATAATTGGTTTAAATGGGTAGTATAGCTTCTTGGAACATCAGGGGTTTGAACCGACCCCTAAAGCAAAAAGAGGTTCGGCAGATTGTGAAGGACAATAATATTAATGTGTGTGCGATAATGGAGACTCATGTTGACGCTTCTAAGGTGTCGGATGTGTGTAGAAAGGTGTGTAACTCTTGGAGTTGGCCCTCTAACGCGGTGTGTTGCTCTAAGGGAACGCGTATAATGGTGGGATGGGATGCTAACTTAGTGGATGTTATGATGTTATCTCAGTCTGATCAAGTGATGCATACCCAGGTTGTTTTTAAACTTGACCAAAAAACGCTGTTTTGTTCTTTTGTGTTTGCTGATAATCATTACAAGAATAGACGTTTATTATGGAGCAATTTGTGCATTCACCACTCGTTTATGAAGGATAATCCGTGGGTTGTTATGGGCGACTTTAACTCTTCCTTATTTCTTGAAGATTCGCTAGCGAGTACATCTTCAAGTAGTATAGGGATGAGAGATTTTAAGGAGTGTGTTAACAAGATAGAGGTGTTCGATATAAATAGTTCAGGGCTGCATTATACGTGGACGAATAAACAGAAGCAAGGGGCTGTCTTCAAGAAGATCGATAGAATACTTGGTAATAACTCTTTTATTGACCATTTCCCTACGGCTGCGGCTTCGTTTCATCCGTACCGTATCTCGGATCACTCACCGTGTATTCTGGGTTTGCCGAATGTCACTAAGGAGAAGCCAAAACCATTTAAATTTGTAAACCTTCTGGTGAACAAGAAAGGGTTTTCGGATGAAGTTAAACGTGTGTCGGACACTCAAGTTCAAGGGTTTATGATGTACCAAGTTGTTCAGAAACTTAAAGCTCTTAAAAGGCCGATGAGGAAGCTCTTTAAACAACAAGGTAATCTACATGAGAAGGTTAAAGTTGCCCGGAAAAATCTGGATGATTGTCAACGTGCATTAGATGCTGATCCTACTAGGCTGGAGCTGAAAAATCAACACGCTACGTTTGTCAGCATGTACATGGAAGCGGTTAAGGATGAAGCTTTATTTATGCAACAGAAATCGAAGGTGGATTAGCTCTCGCTTGGTGATTCTAACACAAAGTTTTTTCATAATGTGGTGAAAGCGAAAAATCATAGAAGCAGAATTTATGCTATTCGGGATGTAAATGGTAATCTGTTTGAGGGAGACAAGGTGCCTAGTGTTATGGTTGATCATTATACGCATTTCTTTGGAAACAAGAGTACATTAGATCTAGTCCCGGCCCCGGATTTATTCGTGAGCAGGTTGTCTAATCAGAAAGCGGATGCTATGGTTCGAGATGTTACGGATGAAGAAATTAAAGGGGTTATGTTTTCTATTGATGGGAACAAAGCTCCGGGTCCGGACGGGTACACTTCGGTGTTCTTTAAAAAGTTATGGGATATTGTTGGGAATGATGTTTGCAAAGCGCTAAAAGACTTTTTCTTGAATGGTCGATTACTTACGCAACTTAATCACACAATTATTTCATTGATTCCGAAAGTAACTACTCCTCTGTCTATAACGGATTATCGCCCTATCTCGTGTTGCAATACTTTATACAAATGTATTAGCAAAATTATTTCTAATCGCATTAAGGAGGGGTTATGTGATATTGTGAGCATTAATCAGTCTGCGTTTGTTCCGGGGAGAAGAATTTCTGATAATATTCTTCTGACGCAAGAGCTGATGCATAACTATCATCGGAATGTTGGTCAGCCTAGATGTGCTTTTAAAGTGGACATTCAGAAGGCATATGATACAGTTGATTGGAATTTTTTACAAAAGGCTTTGATGGGGTTCGGGTTTCATGAGAAGATGATCAAATGGGTGATGGCTTGCGTGGCTTCTACTTCTTTCTCTTTGGCCATTAACGGTAATCTCTATGGATTCTTTAAAGGGAAACGAGGACTTAGACAGGGAGACCCTATGTCACCGTATTTGTTTACGCTGGTTATGGAGGTTCTCACTTTGATTTTACAAAAACAGGTGTGTATATCTAATGATTTCAGATTCCATAGTAAGTGTGAGAAGCAACGAATTGTAAATCTATGTTTTGCGGATGATCTATTTCTTTTTGCTAGAGGAGATAATAGATCAGCAAAAATTATTATGGAAGCGTTGAATATGTTTAAGAATATGTCGGGCCTGGTACCGAGTATGGCTAAAAGCACTGTGTTCTTTTGTAATGTTTCGAATGAGGTGAAGCAACGTATTCTTGCTATAATGCCGTTTGAAGAGGGGAGTTTGCCAGTTCGATATTTGGGTGTGCCGCTTATATCTTCTCGGCTGCACTATAAAGATTGCAAACAACTTGTGGAAAGAATGGAAACGAGGATTACTGATTGGAAAACCAAATGTTTGTCTTTTGCAGGAAGACTCCAGCTGATTCGATCAGTTCTTTCATCTCTTCACATCTACTGGGCATCGGTTTTTATTTTACCGAAACGGCTCATAGTTGAATTAGAAAACAAGATGAAGCGTTTTTTGTGGGCACATGGAGACAGTATTAAAGGAAAAGCAAAAGTTAAATGGAGATCTGTTTGTCGTCCTAAATGTGAAGGTGGCCTAGGTATTCGGAGAGCGGGGGACATGAATAATGCTTTGATGACTATTCACGCTTGGAGTGTATTGACTCATAGAGAATCGTTATGGGTTAAATGGATTCATACGTATCGCCTTCGGGGTAGATCTTTTTGGGAAATACCGAGTCGTGGTAATATGACATGGAGTTGGAGGAAGATGCTCAATCTGCGGCTCACCATTCGGAATCACATTTGGACCGTTGTGGGAAATGGAGCGGATACATCGGCTTGGTTTGATAAATGGGATGATGTTTGCCCTATTCACTTGATAGTTACGCCAAGACTCATAGCCAATGCGGGCTTTAATATGAAGACAAAGGTGGCGGATGTATGGTGTCAAGAGGGATGGAGGTGGCCGAGTGATTGGATTGACCGATTTCCAGTATTGGCTAATCTTAGTCAGATTTCGCTAGTTGCTACAAAGAGAGATAACCTTGTATGGAAAAATAGATCGGGAATGCAAGTTGATTTCAGCACTTCAGCGGTTTGGGATGATATTCGGAATGGCCAAGACTTGGTTCCATGGAATAATGCAATATGGTTTCCTCAAGCTATTCCGAGACATGCCTTCATAATGTGGCTCATTGTCAACAAAAAGCTCAAGACGCAAGATGTTATGAGCAGGTGGAACTCTTCGGGAAATGCTAACTATAATCTGCTATGTTGTTCTTTATGCACATCAGGCCCGGATTCTCATGAGCATCTCTTTTTCGAGTGCTCTTTTGGGTTGCAAATATGGAATGGAGTGAAAGTCTTAGCGGGTATGGAAGAGGTGTGTAATAAGTGGGATAGTATATACGAGTATTTGGTGCGCTTTGGCAGCTCTAAAAGCGCGAGGATTGTTATTGGAAAGCTAGTGGTGGGAGCAACAGCTTATTTTGTATGGCAAGAACGGAATATGCGTCTCTTTTCAACAAAGAAGAGGAGTGCTTCGCGGCTTGTAGAGATTATTTTGGCAACAGTAAGGATGAAACTTCACACTATGCGGTTTAAAAGAACAGGTCAAGTGGAGCGAATCTTACAAGAGTGGAGCTTGCCGAGAGGGCTACTTTTTGAAGAAGATGATTGTGGCTAATAGTTCATAATTATGTAGATTGACCGAGTGTCTTGTTTGACCTAGTTGTTTTGATGTTTTGCGTTGTTGCTTGTAAACTCTAGGATGGCATGTCATGCTAGAGAATTGGGGATTCTTATTTTCCTCACTTGTTTTATTTGGTTGATGATATAAAATTTTACCGGGGTAACCCTTTACCCAAAAAAAAAGATCTCCCAAAATTCGATTTTTTGATTACAAGGAATCACCATATTCGAATTAAGGTATACAACAACTAAGGACTTACGGGAAATCCTTAGGTACCCTATTAAGGATTTATAGTGGTACTTTGGGTATTCGTCACGTGTTGTAACTTGCGCCTTGTACTTCGTTTTTCTTAGAAGAAACGGGTACTTAGGAATTTCATGGAAGACGCAAGAGATCATAGAATGGGAGAATTTTGGGGGTAATTTGTTCTTCAAGGAATACGGTTCCTTGATTGTCGGTATTGTAAGGGATATGTCGTTTATACATGCAACCACAGAAATACATTGCAATGTAAATAAAAGATTTATTTATAAACAACGATAACAACTGTTTCTTGGACCTTGACAACAAAAAGAAAATAATACATAAGACGTGCTTATTTCTAAACGATGTTGTCTTCTAGTCAGTCAGATGCTCATCCCTATGCTGGATTTGCATTAGCAAGCTTTGGGCAATTTCTTCGGAAATGACCCATCTCGCCACAGTTGAAACAAGAGCCTGGTAGAAAACGACCTTGAGCAGGATTGTTGCCAGCTTGGTTTGGCGCAGCTGCAGCTGGGCAGACTCTTGCTGTGTGGCCTATAAGTCCACAAGTTTGGCATTTGCGGCACTGTACATTGGCGTGATGATGGAGGCTACATTGGTTGCACAAGGGTGCAGTTCCATTGTATGGTTTTCTAGCAGGGGGTTGAGCTGGTTGGTTGGGGACGGCTTGACCATTGTGAGCGACCACGGCGAAGTTCTGAGAAGCCTTTCGCTTCTTTGACTTCTTAGGGGATTCAGTCTGTTCATCCATGGTCTTTGATTCCTCGATTGGGTTCGATTCCCCAACCGGTTTCTTGTCACCTTTTCGGAAAAGTTTACCTTTCCTGATCTTTGATTCAGTCAAGGTTGCAGATAGCTCAATGGCCTGTCTAACTATAGTAGGGTTGCTACCAGTCACAATGTCTTGTATTGAGTCAGGGAGGCCATCAATGTACTTTTCGATTGCCTTATCCAAAGGTGTAACCATATTCGGGCATAACAAACTTAACTCCTCATAACGATCCGTGTAGGCTCGATGCTCGCCGCTAACTTGCTTAAGATCGTCGAACTCCGTTTCCAAGGCCCTGATCTCGTGACGAGGACAAAATTCCTTCATCATCAGAGCTCGAAGCTCTTGCCATGTTTGAGCCAGTGCCACATCGGCACCCCTATCTCTCATCACACCATTCCACCATGTCAAAGATCGCTTCTCAAAGATGCTAGATGCGAATTCTACCTTTCGCTCGTTTGGACATTGAACATGTCTGAAGGTGCTCTCTAAACTCTCGAACCATTGCAGAAGTGCAGTCGCTCCTTGAGACCCAGAAAACTTTGATGGCTTATCCGAGTTGAACGTCTTGAAGTTGCAGGGGGCATTATTGTTGTTGTTGTCTTGGTTCCATTGAGCAAAGAGGTTTGGGAATTGAGCAGCCATTTGCTGCGCAATAATCTCTGCCAGTTCGGCAGTCGCTATCTGGTTTTCGCGTCGAGGAGGCATTCTAAAAGAGAAACAAGAAAGAAAACAAATGAAATGGCATTGGGTAAGAATAGGATGTTACAATTACCGACCATAATCATGGTTGATGGTCATTTGTTTGAACCACGAAGCAAACAAACAACACCAAGGCTGAATCAAGGCAAATAGATCCTCATAGTGTATCGCGAAGACATGCTCGCCTATAAGTGGACACTAGGGGTGTGCATGGGTCGGTTTACACGGTTCAATGGTTCAATGGTTACAAACGGTTCATATAATCGAAGGGTTAAGACGGTTCACATAGTCAAATGGTTACAATGGTTCAAAATGTAGTATAATGTGTTCATATGCTGGATGAGCATATGCAACAGAAATGCAATGTAGGATAATGTACTACGTATGCACCCAATGGGCGTACGTAGCATGGAATGTATTGTAAAGTGATGTACTAAGTATGCACACAATGGGCATAGATAGCATGAAATGTAATGTGGAACAATGTACTAAGTACACACACAATGGCATAAATAGCATGAAATGTAATGTGGAACAATGTACTAAGTACGCACACAATGGGCATAAATAGCATGAAACGTAATGTGGAACAATGTACTAAGTACGCACACAATGGGCATAAATAGCAAGAAAGGTAATGTGGAACAATGTACTAAGTACGCACACAATGGGCATAAATAGCATGAAATGTAATGTGGAACAATGTACTAAGTACGCACACAATGGGCGTACATAGCATGGAAATGAAATGAAATCATGTACTATAATGTACTAACGAACATAGCAGGTATATGATGTGAAAACCGGAAAGCATGAAAGTAACAAGTAGGCACATGCGTTTCACCCCAAAACAGTTTGGAAAACAGTAAAAGAGGGATTCAATGTACTCACCTGAGATTGCTTTGAAGTTCTTGTATAATAACCAAACAATGCTAGAGATCACGGAATATCAAACGGCACCTAATAGGTAGCTATATTAATATACCGGACCAAAATCGGAAGGATCGGATAGTATGCAGGTTCGTAAACCAAACGAGTATGGAGACTCGTGTAATATGGTTTAACAAAGCCTACATACTAAAATGAAACCTAACCTAAGTGCTTGCGACCCATTACAACCTGTTTAGGTAGCTTATGCTACCTTAACGCGTCGTCCGCGTAGAACGCGTTTGGAACGCCTAACATCGCGACCACAAGGTATAACCTCGGAAGGTTACAGCTATGGTCACCTAATGTGTTTGGTCGGATCCTAATGATCGACCAAATGGGTCGGGTTCGAAAGTATAAGCGATGGTTTAGATCGCTTACCTTACGACCCTATATAAGCACTATACTAAAAGTGACGAGCTAAGCATGTTAGGACATGCTTAACTAAGTTTAGAAAACAGGTTTGGCATCAAAACAAACGTCTTTGATGCTCTCGAGTAGTTTGGTTACAAAATACACAAGAATGCGCATTTTGGCCGAAACTACGATTCGTCACTGAGCCTAGATAACGTGGTAATCAGTAGGTATAGTCGCCATGGACTATAACCATCGTGATCACGCTCACGTTATGAAGTTCCAATTGTTATTTTAACTCTTTTATGGTATTTTGAGTTATGTTCCATTTTAGCATGTTTAAATCCGTGAATAAATTAATTATTCTAAATGTCCGTAGTCGATCATACTTGTGGGAACAAATATGAATGTAAGACTATTATGAACTTGGATTGGTGGATATTCATTAGGTATGAATATAGAGCAAAGTGTTGCTGCCAAAGTTCATAGATATTTGTGGGATACAAATATTGGACTGACCCGCTCTCAAATATTACTGCATGGAATCATCTGTGATTGATCATAAGTAAATTTGAGCAAAGGCGAATATCATAGTATCCTCTGACCTGAGATACATATTGGGTCTTGATATTCACTAAATATTATACCTTGACTTAGTTCTTCGCTGTCTGTAATAAGACAGTACATAAGGCTAAGCTCAGGTGTGGTACGAGGTGATTGTGAGAGACGTATGTAGTCAAGAAGGGATTTGTTCCTCTTATTCGTTGAGAGTAAGATGTCTAAGGCCTGCTAAAGTTAAATCAACAAAGAATGATCACACTGTGTCTCTGGATTTGACATGACATCTGTAACGAAAGGATAAATGATAGATTCACCTAAATCGTTTCAAGTAAGGGACTTGAAGGGGATGATGTTATTGAATGGCACTTCGTCATGCGTATTAGGGGTAGTAAACCGTTGTTAGGCGTCATTTACTGCTTGCATCAATCTTCTATGTATCTTGTGCAAGTGGGAGATTGTTGGACTCTGTATGCCCAAGACACATATTAAATTGATGTGGCTAGTACGTTATGATCCAAGTCGGGTCATACCCAATAACAAGCTAGACAAACACCTACAATATTTATTTATTATATGATCAAACAAATAAATATTAACACTTATAGTATTTAGAAATTGGTTTTCTAAATAATTGCACTTCAGAAAACTAATAAATTATATGGATAATTTATTATGAGAGAGTATTTTATTTTGTTATTTAATGGGTTAAATAACATTATAAAAGTAATGATTTGTTGCATAAAAGTCTTACATATATGTAATGTTATATTTTATAAAGGTTGTAAAATATAAAAGAGACTTAAAAATAAAATGGAAAATTTTTCATTGGGTGAAAAGGGTGGCCCTATGGCCGGCCCCATGGTCTTCCCAAGGAGGGTTTTTGTAATGCCCATAAATTTAAAATCATTATTCTAGAAATAAAAAGAATAATAGTAATTATAAACCACTAGAAAACCCAATTAAGATCCCCAGGTGATTCTGCACAAACCCTGAAAGTTTCAGAACAATCAGAATTAGGACCAGGGCCCCTAAAACTCAGAGGGGTATTTCCTACCTGACGATTATCCTAATTATTCATTGTCAACATAGAATTTTAAGAAGCTGTCAACTCAGCTAGGCTACCGGGACACATGGCAACTCTATGATAAAAAGCAACCCGTCGCGCCACGCGACAGAACTAGGTTTCCCTGTCGCGACACGCGAAGGGGACGATTTTCCAGCTATAAATAGAGGGCTTTGGGACTTAGATTTTGGCATTTGAACGACGAGAAAACTCTCTCTGTAGGCTGAGATATCGTCTAAACAGTCCAACAACACACACCGATCTCGAATTGCTGTCGCAATCAGGGTAATAACTCGATCGCTATTACGATTCAACGTCCGATCGATTATAACTATCCAATGATTGTCCGAGTGCTGCTCAAATTGTACTTTGATTATTCGTCGTGATTTCAACTTGAATATTTGAGTGCTGTTCGAATTTGGACTATGCTCTGTTATTCGTTGTGAATCCGATTGAATTGTTAAGTATTGCACTTGTTAATCATTGTGAGGGTTTAATCTCGTGAATTGACGTAAATGCTGTATTAAGTTACTAACCTAGTTTGTGTGCATGTTATTTAAATTAGGTTAAAAGATTAATCAGTAGTCTAAACTCTGCCCGTATAAATCTAAAATATTAGCACAAGGTAGCTTCACTTTGGAGTTATTAAGGTACGGATCCTTACCCCACTTCTTGTTATTTGATATTCAATTGTTATAAACCCGTTGAATTCATATATCTTTTCAACCTCATCACGTCTTTGATTATCGATTCATTTGACAGTCTGTTTGATTCCTATTCTAATCATAACTTTTGATTTAGTTTTCATGTCATGCGATAGTATTATGTTAGTTGTACTCATTATCGCATGTTCCAATATATGTCTCATTTTGTTATGAAAATAAGTTTTATAAGTTATGTGAATAAGACCATTTGTACTCTGATACCCTGAGTATCGCTTCTCGTGGAGTGTCCCACGAGCATGTTGTTGGGGCATCAACATCATGTGCTCCATCCGTGACGGAGAGATCAGTTCACGGCGTCTCTTAAGTACAAGTGTGGTACATAAGGCTATTAGGAGGCGTATGGATCGATCCTAGAATTTAAGTATAAGGAGGTGGATAACGGGTATGCCAATTCGCCATCTCATGTGATAATTATGCAGGAGTAGCTACCTGTGTATTGTCACGTTTTAAGTTTGCTCCTGGGTACATCCGTAAGATATAATTATGAAATTATGTTCTTGCATCGTATCATTTTCGCATAAAGCTCCATCCGGATAAGATTTCATATAAAGCGTTATTTGTTATTTGAGCCTAAAATTCCGTACTGAGCATTCGGCTCATTCCGTAAATTTTTTGTATATACAGGTCCACAGGTTATTTTGGGAGGGGAAAAGAGAGAAGAATAAAGCCTAGGAATAAATCTGAAGATGTTAGTTAATTAAGATGAATGTCTCCGCTTGTATATTAATCTTAATTTTAATGGTCATGTGGTTGTATCCTTATCAAATAAATAAATGGAATTATGACTTTTGGTTATGTTACCGTTATTGTGACACGTCAGCCCTTCCGGGTTGGGGTGTTACAGCTATGGTATCAGAGCAAAGGCTCTTTCCTGTAGAAAACTTGAAGATAGTAATTAAGACCTGTTAGGAATGGGTAGATATCTATGATAGGATTCAACTTGATCTTTTATTTGGTTTAACTCCTATGTCTATTCTTATAGATGCCTCCTCGTCGTCCGCCACGTAGGAATACTCGTACTAACCATGAACGTAACAACACTTCTTCGAATGAGACTCCAGTTGATCCAAACATAATTAATGCTATCAACCAGGCTGTTACTGGGTTGCTTCCAAACCTTGTTGCTCAAACAGCTGAGGCCGTTATTCAACAAACTCGTCATCCAGAACGCACTAACACTAATCCAACCTCTGGTGGTGAAACTCGTGAGAATACCACTAACAATATTACTTATAGTATAGACATATGGATTAGTAAATTCCAAAAACAAAAGCCGAAATCCTTTAGTCACGCTACTAATCCAGTCGGAGCAAGAAACTGGATAGCTCATGTTGAAAAGATCTTCGGAGTTCTTGGAGTTCCGGAGCAATACAAAGTTAGACTGGCTACCTACAAATTGGAAGATGACGCACAAACTTGGTGGGAAGGATATAAGCAAGTCAAAGGAGGGGATGATTTTGACGCTAATCTTTCATGGGTCGACTTTCGTAATATCTTTTACGACAAGTATTTTTCGACCGCTGATAAAGAAGCTTATATCAGGGAGTATGCAGTAATTCGACAGGGGAGTGATGAACCAGCCTCTGAGTTCATTACTCGATTTTCAAGGTTGGCTAGTATTGTAGGAGATGTTGCAGGATCAGCAGAAGTCCAGGCAGAAAAATGCAAGTGGGCAGTTAATGATCGAATTCGGAAATCGATCATGTACATGAAATTTAAGGATATCACCGAAGTTGCTGATGCAATCAAAACTTTTGAATTCGAAAGGAAAGAATTCCTATCTCGAACTGGGGATAATAAGAAGAGAAATAGGGAAGGCCAATTTAAGCAAGAAATCGGCCAATCATCCACTACGCCACAGCATCAAGATCGTAAAGTGCAAGGAAATCAAAACTCTGGAAATCAAGCGCGTCCATGGCAACCTAGACATCAAAACCCGAAGCCTGCTCAAAACCAGATTCAGTTGTATGCAGAACCTATTAGAGCTCAACCACTGAATCAACAAGTAAACCCGAATCAGATTACATATCCTCTATGTAATACTTGTGGTAAGAGACATCAGGGCGTATGTCACCGAATTACAGGAGCATGATTTAGATGTGGCCAAACTGGACACATGATCAAGGAATGTCCTAAGAAAGATACTAAGAAGAATAATCAACCCAATGTTGGAGGAAGAGTTTTCGCACTTTCTGCTACTGATGCTGCTAATGTTCCAGGTACTGTATCTGGAACCCTTCAGATTGGTAAACGTAGTATCTATGTGTTATTTGATACAGGAGCGACCCATTCTTTAGTATCCCACTCGTTTACTAAGTATCTTCCGATAAGACCAACTCTCTTAGATCATACTTTAACCATTTCCACTCCCATGGAAACTTCATCCGTAATCACTTACGTATATAAAGATTGTCCGATCTGTCTTGAATCTATTGTGTGTAAGGCAGACCTGTTTCCAATACATATGTGTGACTTTGACGTTATTCTAGGAATAGATTGGTTATCCCGACATCACGTAACTATAGATTGTCATTCTCGTCGTGTTATTTTCGGTGATCTTCATCATCCTGATATTATATATCAGGGAACTCAAGCTCATAAATCTCTTAAAATCATCTCTGCGCTCAAGGCTCGAAAATCCATATCAAACGGCTGTGCTGGATTCCTAGCATCAATTAAGGATACTTCTGCTAGTATTAAGAGTATCGATAGCCACTCCGTTGTTCGTGAATATCCTGATGTATTTCCGGATGAACTCCCGGGATTACCACCCGACCGTCAGTTGGAATTCACCATCGACTTGATCCCTGGTGCCGAACCTATTTCTAAAGCTCCATACCGTATGGCCCCGATGGAACTGAAGGAGTTGAAGGAACAATTGCAAGAATTGTTAGATCTAGGATTAATAAGACCCAGTGTTTCACCTTGGGGTGCTCCGGTCTTATTTGTGAAGAAGAAAGACGGTAGTATGCGTTTATGTATTGACTACCGAGAGCTGAACAAGATTACTATTCGAAATCAGTATCCTCTGCCTCGCATTGATGATCTCTTTGATCAACTTCAGGGGGCTCAGTTTTTCTCAAAAATCGACCTGAGGTCTGGGTACCATCAGCTAAAGGTCAAGAATGATGATGTTACCAAGACCGCCTTTCGTACTCGATATGGTCATTACGAATTTTTGGTTATGCCCTTTGGGCTAACTAATGCACCCGCAGTCTTCATGGATTTGATGAATCGCGTATTTCATCAATTCCTAGACAAATTCGTTATTGTCTTTATCGATGACATTCTGGTATATTCTAAGAGTCGCGAAGAGCATGAAGCACATCTACATGTAGTACTTGGAACCTTGCGACATGAGAAGTTGTACGCGAAGTTTTCCAAATGTGACTTTTGGCTTAGCCAAGTATCATTTCTAGGTCATGTCATATCAGCAGAGGGAATTATGGTAGACCCAACAAAGGTTGAAGCTATTACAAAATGGCCAAGACCCACTTCTGTTACCGAAATACGAAGTTTCTTGGGTCTTGCTGGCTATTACCGAAGATTAGTTGAAAGATTCTCGGTAA
The DNA here is from genome assembly GCF_002127325.2 of Helianthus annuus. Lineage (NCBI taxonomy): Eukaryota > Viridiplantae > Streptophyta > Magnoliopsida > Asterales > Asteraceae > Helianthus > Helianthus annuus. The sequence goes on from NC_035441.2 coordinate 77,094,054, forward strand.
TTGCTTTACCACTCACAAAACTCCTAAGGAAAGGGGTGAAGTACTCATGGAATGAGGAACAAGAGAAAAGCTTTGAAGAATTAAAGAAACGACTCGTATCCTCTCCGATACTCGCTCTCCCTTCTGGATCAGGAGGTTACCAAGTCTACAGTGATGCCTCAAAGAAAGGATTAGGTTGTGTGCTAATGCAACATGGGAAGGTTATCGCTTACGCCTCCCGTCAGTTGAAGCCTTATGAAGTTAACTATCCTACACATGATTTAGAACTAGCCGCAGTCGTCTTTGCACTTAAGATTTGGCGACATTATCTGTATGGTGAAAGTTGTGACATCTTTTCCGACCACAAGAGCCTCAAGTATATATTTACGCAGAAGGAGCTAAATATGAGGCAAAGAAGGTGGTTAGAACTTTTAAAAGATTATGACGCAAATATTCAATACCATCCAGGCAAAGCCAATGTTGTAGCTGACGCATTAAGCCGAAAGAACTCCGGGACTATATCTTGCCTACAAATTCAACCTCATATTAGGAGGGATCTCGAAAGGATGGACATTTGGCTTCAGGTTAGTAAATCTGATGGATATCTAGCTAGAATGCAGATTGAACCCAACCTCATATCCCGGATCAAAGAAGCACAAAAGCAAGATGGAGAACTTTGGGCAATTGTGCAAAATCTCGAGGTGGGTAAGCAATCTGAATTTAGTATAGACCATCAGGGGGTGATTTGGTGCGGCAAAAGACTTTGTGTACCCGATGACTCCACCCTTCGTGAGTCATTGTTAGCCGAAGCTCACAGCTCACCATTTTCGATTCACCCAGGATCTACCAAGATGTATAGAGATTTAAGACAGAACTTCTGGTGGAATGGCATGAAGGAAGACGTTGCTCGATACGTAAGTAAATGCCTCACTTGCCAACAAGTGAAAATTGAACACAAACGAGCAAGCGGTCTGTTGCAGCCATTGGATATTCCCATATGGAAGTGGGATGAGATCACAATGGATTTTGTTACTGGTTTACCTAAAACATTCAAGAAAAATGATGTTGTATGGGTTGTTGTCGATAGATTATCAAAGTCAGCACATTTTCTACCAATTCAGCAAGGATTTTTGGTTAATAAGTTATCCGAAATATTTCTTCAAGAAATTACACCATCTTCCATTGTTTCCGATAGAGACCCACGTTTCACCTCACGATTTTGGAAAGGTTTTCAGGCAGCTTGGGGGACACGACTAAAGTTTAGTACGGCTTACCATCCACAAACAGATGGGCAGTCAGAACGTACGATTCAGACCTTGGAAGACATGCTCCGAGCATGCGCACTTGAATGGTCTGGAAACTGGGATGAATATTTATGTCTTGTTGAGTTCGCATACAACAATAGTTGGCAAGCAAGTATTGGCATGGCACCTTTTGAGCTTTTGTACGGTCGGAAATGTCACGCACCATTATGCTGGGATGAAGTCGGAGAAAAGATTATTGAAGGGCCATAATTAGTTCAGATTACAAATGAAAAAGTCACTATGGCCCGAGAAAAACTGAAAGAAGCTCAGAGTAGACAAAAGAGCTATGCAGATCAAGATAGACGACCCCTCGAATTTAAAATTGGTGACCACGTATTCTTAAAGGTATCACCTTGGCGTGGTGTTCGTAGATTTGGAATTAAAGGGAAACTTAGTCCCCGTTTCATCGGTCCGTTTGAAATCCTTGAAAGAATTGGAGAAGTGTCATATCGACTGGCTTTACCGCCTCAACTCTCTCACGTTCATAATGTTTTTCATGTATCCTCTTTAAGAGGATATAATTATCATCCACTCCATGTCATTAGCTATCCGTTACTTACAATTCACGAAGATTTGTCCTACGAAGAGGAACCAGAAGCCATCTTAGATCAACAAGAAAGGGTTTTGCGTAGGAAAGTAATTCCGTTTGTTAAAGTCCTTTGGAAAAATCACTCTGAACACGAAGCAACATGGGAATCTGAAGAATCAATTCGTTCTCTATACCCTAATCTATTCTCGCAATAGAATTTTAGTCGAGTAACGGTAAATCTTGCTCTTTGATATATGTTCATTTGTTTCTGTTTACGGTCATTTATGCTTTACCTTCCGTGAAGATATTTTAGCTATGACTAAGCATATCTATGTAGGAAATATCAGTACTAATAGTCACTCTAAGTATCTGTAAGTTTCTATTAACTTTTCGTACGGTAAGATATTTTATTAAGATACGTTATAAAAGGACCATTAGGGCACATATATAAGGTAATTGACAAGTATAGTCATGACCTTAGTTATGAATTTCAGATACACATGTGTGGTTAGGAGATTCTGGTTATATAAGTTAGTAACTCTGCTATGAAAGTTTCGTTTCTGTTACTTATGCAATAAGTTATATTCTTATTTGAAAAATTTCGAGGACGAAATTTCTTTTAAGGGGGTAATAGTTGTAATGCCCATAAATTTAAAATCATTATTCTAGAAATAAAAAGAATAATAGTAATTATAAACCACTAGAAAACCCAAATTAAGATCCCCAGGTGATTCTGCACAAACCCTGAAAGTTTCAGAACAATCAGAATTAGGATCAGGGCCCCTAAAACTCAGAGGGGTATTTCCTACCTGACGATTATCCTAATTATTCGTTGTCAACATAGAATTTTAAGAAGCTGTCAACTCAGCTAGGCTATCGGGACACATGGCAACCCTATGATAAAAAGCAACCCGTCGTGCCACGCGACAGAACTAGGTTTCCCTGTCGCGACACGCGAAGGGGACGATTTTCCAGCTATAAATAGAGGGCCTTGGGACTTAGATTTTGGCATTTGAACGACGAGAAAACTCTCTCTGTAGGCTGAGATATCGTCTAAACAGTCCAACAACACACACCGATCTCGAATTGCTGCTGCAATCAGGGTAATAACTCGATCGCTATTACGATTCAACGTCCGATCGATTATAACTATCCAATGATTGTCCGAGTGCTGCTCAAATTGAGCTTGTACTTTGATTATTCGTCGTGATTTCAACTTGAATATTTGAGTGCTGTTAATTCGGACTATGCTCTGTTATTCGTTGTGAATCCGATTGAATTGTTAAGTATTGCACTTGTTAATCATTGTGAGGGTTTAATCTCGTGAATTGACGTAAATGCTGTATTAAGTTACTAACCTAGTTTGTGTGCATGTTATTTAAATTAGGTTAAAAGATTAATCAGTAGTCTAAACTCTGCCCGTATAAATCTAAAATATTAGCACAAGGTAGCTTCACTTTGGAGTTATTAAGGTACGGATCCTTACCCCACTTCTTGTTATTTGATATTCAATTGTTATAAACCCGTTGAATTCATATATCTTTTCAACCTCATCACGTCTTTGATTATCGATTCATTTGACAGTCTGTTTGATTCCTATTCTAATCATAACTTTTGATTTAGTTTTCATGTCATGCGATAGTATTATGTTAGTTGTACTCATTATCGCATGTTCCAATATATGTCTCATTTTGTTATGAAAATAAGTTTTATAAGTTATGTGAATAAGACCATTTGTACTCTGATACCCTGAGTATCGCTTCTCGTGGAGTGTCCCACGAGCATGTTGTTGGGGCATCAACATCATGTGCTCCATCCGTGACGGAGAGATCAGTTCACGGCGTCTCTTAAGTACAAGTGTGGTACATAAGGCTATTAGGAGGCGTATGGATCGATCCTAGAATTTAAGTATAAGGAGGTGGATAACGGGTATGCCAATTCGCCATCTCATGTGATAATTATGCAGGAGTAGCTACCTGTGTATTGTCACGTTTTAAGTTTGCTCCTGGGTACATCCGTAAGATATAATTATGAAATTATGTTCTTGCATCGTATCATTTTCGCATAAAGCTCCATCCGGATAAGATTTCATATAAAGCGTTATTTGTTATTTGAGCCTAAAATTCCGTACTGAGCATTCGGCTCATTCCGTAAATTTTTTGTATATACAGGTCCACAGGTTATTTTGGGAGGGGAAAAGAGAGAAGAATAAAGCCTAGGAATAAATCTGAAGATGTTAGTTAATTAAGATGAATGTCTCCGCTTGTATATTAATCTTAATTTTAATGGTCATGTGGTTGTATCCTTATCAAATAAATAAATGGAATTATGACTTTTGGTTATGTTACCGTTATTGTGACACGTCAGCCCTTCCGGGTTGGGGTGTTACAGTTTTACCCACTTATTTTACATGCAAAATGTCATAAAAGGAAGGCACTTGATTGGATAAAAGTTGCAACAACTCTCTCACATCTTTAAATACACTTTCTCTATTATTATGAAGTTGCAAGAACACAAGAGATCTCTCTAATTTTTCCTCAAAATTTCGGCCAAGGTGGTCATCCAAGAGAGTTTTTCAAGTGCAAATCCTAGCAATCTCAAGGTGTTTGTTGGGGCTTTCGGGTATACTAGCTTGAGGCTTTCTCGTTTGGAAGCTACCATTCAAGATTCATCATCATCTTCCATCTCCTTGCTCCAAAGAAAGGTTGAATTCTCAAACACCCTATGGTTGTATTTTGATAGCATGCATGTCATATATGGATCCGGTTATTGGGTTTTGCATTTAAAATGGTTTTAAATCTTGTAAAGTAACATGTTTTAAATCCTTCTTCCGTTGCGTTTTAATTTTATTCGGATAAAGTTACTTTGATAAACATGTGAAAAACCCAACACTATGGTACCATTACCTACTAACGGGCGGCATGATCGGTGTTAATGAATGTACATTGTATAATTTAAACAAACCAAATGTCATACCAAAATGTAGGCATGTGATGAATAATTGTACTAAGTATGCACACAATGGGCATACATAGCATAAAATGTAATGTAAAATGATGTACTAAATATGCACACAATGGGCATACATAGCGTAAAATGTTATGTAAAATGATTGTACTAAATATGCACACAATGGGCATACATAGCATACAATGTTATGTAAAATGATTGTACTAAGTATGCACACAATGGGCATACATAGCATAAAGTGTATTGTAAAGTGATGTACTAAGTATGCACACAATGGGCATACATAGCATAAAATGTTATGTAAAATCATGTACTATAAATGTACTAATAAACATAGCAAGTATGTGATGTGAAAACAGGAAATCATGAAAGTAACAAGTAGGCACATGTGTTTCACCCCAAAACAGTTTGGAAAACAGTAAAAGAGGGGTCTATGTACTCACATAGACACCTTGAAAACATGTAAAAGATGGGGTTCTATGTACTCACCTGAGATTGCTTTGAAGTACTTGTGTAATAATCACACAATGCTAAAGATCACGGAATATCAAACGGAACCTAATAGGTAGCTATATTAATATACTGGACCTAAATCGGAAGATTGGATAGAATGAGGGTTCGTAAACCAAACGAGTCTAGAGGCTCGTGTAATATGGTTTAACAAAACCTACATTCTAAAATGAAACCTAACCTAAGTGCTTACGACCCATTACGACCCGTTTAGGTAGCTTATGCTACTTTAACGCGTCGTTCTCGTGAAATGCGTTTGGAACGCCTAATGTCGTGACCATAAGGTATAACCTCGGAAGGTTATTCCCTATACAACTATGGTCACCTAATGTGTTTGGTCGAATCCTAATGATTGACCAAATGGGTCGGGTTCGAAAGCATAAGCGATTGTTTAGACTGTGACAACTCGAACCTTAGACTTACTTTGTGTAACGATACGTGTTAGCGAGAACGCTATTAATTGAATGAATACATGATATGTTATATAAATGTTATGTGATTTATTGAATGTCATTATGTGCTTAGTGTTTTATGTGTTCGTATGCTAATCGGGCCAAACCGCACAACCATTCCTTGAGCGCACAAGCCTTTGGGCCGTGTCACTCGTATCCGATTAGATGGCAGCCCAAGTGGGGGTTGCGGCCCACTCCCCTATTCCGCATATACGTATATATGCATACACACACCTTTAGGGTTCTAGTTTTACAATCTTGGCAACCTAGAACACACACACAATTCCTCTCTTTCTCTCGCAACCGGAAACCGGGAACAATTCTGCTACCGAAGATCTTTAGTCGGACCATCCCCTCCTACTCTTGACCGGTTAGTGTTTTGTATATGCTTGCTTGTTAAATGATTGTCGGATTGTTTGTATGCTCCTGTTCGGAGATGTTTGTTTAACCGAAGGATTCTTGTTAGTATGTTGCTTATTAGTAGTTGATAATATACTTATGTATTCGGCGATCATGGAATGAATTGGGTTGTATTAGATTGATGGTTGAAACCGGCTAGGTACTTGTGTTAATCGAATGTGGCATGGTGTGTTTTGTAGTGATGTTGTTAATATGATTAACGGTTTGGATCTAGAACACGAGTCGGGATTTTATGTTTAGTGTTTTTGGATAAGTTGATATTGTTCTTATGATTGAATGAAGTTCATACGAATTAAGGTTTTAAAAACCCTGTTTGATCTGTGATTGCTTGGATAGTAAACTGTTAATGGTTGATGGATTTTTGGAAACTATTGATGATAATTGAAATGTGTAACTGAATTGCATGAAATCAGGGAACTGTTACAAATTGCTTGTCTCGACTCAGATTGCGAGTCGAAACCCGTAGTCTCGACTCGAGACCATGACAGCTTCAGCCGAAACCATGGTTGCGAGTCCTGTTGCGACTCGTAACCAGGCCATGACAAGCCGAGACCGGGGTTGCGAGTCCCATTACGACTTGTAACCGGACCTTGCGACTCGAAACCTCTTGTTGCGACTCGAGATCGCTGGTTGCGACTCGAGATCGCTGGTTGCGACTCGAGACCTTATATACGTGCACACAATTGGGTTGTTGGGCTATTATTGTTATTGGGCCGGGTTATGTTTGGGCCGGACACTTGGATTTGTTTACTTGTTGGTTATTGGATTGCTGATACGTGTACGTGTTTGCCATGATTATACGTGATACAAAATACGTGCTATATACGAACCTGACTTATGTGATAACCCTGTTAGGACGTGGTTGACCACTGTTAGTTCAAGAACTCTCTCTCTCTTTTTTTTTGGGTAAAGGGTTACCCCGGTGAATTTTATAAATCAAAACCAATAAGTACAAGAGTGAGGCAAACTTACCACACTATTTCTAGCCCTGGCATACCAGAACTAGATACAAACGGCCAAACCAACACAACTAGGCAACATAAGCCACAACCAAACGAAACCAATTCGGCCAAAAAAACACAAACAAAACCAAGAAAGACTACAACACTAATCCGGTTCTATCTCCATATTGCTGCTAGGAATCTTCCACTTCTCCATCAAGCTTCTTTTTTCGAATATCCTCTTAAACTTGAAGTTCAAAATTCTCATACGGACAGTCGTGATAATTTCCTGAGCAACCACCAAAGCCGTACGTTGCCTTCGAGTAAAAAGCCTGTTGTTTCGTTCTTGCCACACAAAGTATGAGGCAGCCGCAACCACCAAACGGCTGATGACATTGTCGGGCTTTTTTAAGCTCACATTTTGCTCCATCCAAGTCATAATATCGGACCACTCACCATTCACATGCTCCATGTTGGTCATCGTTCTAACATTATTCCAAACTTGAGCCGCAAAAGAACATTCAAAAAACAGATGATCTCTCGAGTCCCTGTCAAAGCAACATAAAGGGCAACACATAAGTTTAAGATTTGTTTCACTTCCCGCTTCCCACACCGATAGCCGATCTTGCGTCTTCAATTTATTCCGAATAACAAGCCAAATGTGGAACGAGTGTTTGGGGATGCATTGTTTAAACCACACCATATTCACCCAGTTTACTTTGTTATCGTGGATACGAATACTATTCCACACCTCCCAAGATGTAAAATGGCATGTGTTTCCTTCTAAATCCTTCCACACCAACCGATCGCGAACATTCTCCCGAATACTAGGAGGAATTAAATTAATTAACACCGGGAAGAGATTGTACCAGGCAATCGGCCACCTCCATTGACCATTCGGAGAAACTATGTCCGCTAACGAAGATTGTAAATGAAATCCTGCATTGGCAATAATTCTTGGGGTAATGAACTTACGAAGAGGGCCTAGGTCGCACCAAATATCACTCCACGCGTTAGTTTCAGACCCGCTACCAATAGACTTCCATATGAACGGCCGAACCATGTTTCGAATGGCAAGAAGCTTTCGCCAACCCCATGTCATGTTACCTCGACAAGGCACCTCCCAAAAGTTTCTACCTTTGAGTTTGTAACTATGTATCCATTGGACCCATAACGATTTCCTACTCGTAAGTATGCTCCAAACATGAGACGTCAAAAGGGCTTTATTAACATCCGATAAGCTCCGAACTCCTAACCCCCCCTCCTCCTTTGGAAGGCAGACTGTCTTCCACGCCACCTTTGGTTTAGCAGACCGATGGTAATTGCCAGACCATAAGAAATCCCGCATACGCTTTTCCAAATCATTTATAATACGAGCTGGTAACATGAATACCGTTGCCCAATATACATGCATAGCCGATAGAACAGATTTCACTAACTGAAGCCTACCCGCAAAGGAGAGAGTTTTGGTTATCCAGTTGTCGATCTTCTTTTCTACCTTGTCAACCAAGATCTTACAATCTTTATACGAGAGCTTAGAGGAGATTAGGGGGACACCCAAATAGCGAACAGGAAGAACACCAACATTAAACGGGAGAATGCTTTGAATTTCCTGCTTGATGGAGCACGGAACATTACCAAAGAAGACAGTGCTCTTAGACATATTAGGGACCAAACCCGAGGCCATAGTAAACTGATGGAGAGCGTCCCTAACAACCTTGACCGATATAGCATCACCATTGACGAATATAAATAAGTCATCAGCAAAAGAAATATTTATAATCTTCTGTTTTTTACAGTGGAGATGGTACCGAAACGCATTACTTGAAGCAGCCGCATTCCTAAGTAATAACGAGAGGGTCTCCATGACCAAAGTAAAAAGGTAAGGTGACATCGGGTCGCCTTGTCTCAACCCACGCTTGCCCTTGAAGTAACCATGTAAATTACCATTAATGTTCAAAGAATATGACACCGTGCTTACACAGGTCATGATCCAACTAACCATTTTAGGATGGAAACCGTACGCCCTCAGGATGTCTTCAAGGAAATCCCAGCTCACCGTGTCATAAGCCTTCTGCAAATCAATCTTAAACGCACATCTAGAAGGCCCCGTATTACGGTGATAATTATGCATGAGCAACCCAAGGTGAGTTCACACAGCCAAGGCATGGGGTTCCCAGGGTGGGAATGGGATTGAATGAAATATACGTACATACTTAGTTAACGGAACATAATGATATGAGTCCTCAGGGTGAGGGTGGTGAATGATAAGATACGGCTAGACTAGTATACCTTCTTGAACAGATCTTCGCACACACGCCAAGGGTTGGCTGCGATAATTATGACTGATCTTCGCACACATGCCTCAGGAAGGCTGCGAACTAAACATATTAGAACTTCGCACACATGCCAGGGTGGCCAGCGATACAAATATACATAGTCTAGGATAATTGGGAGTATTAACCCCAATCTTCGCATACATGCCGAAAGGGCCCGCGATACGAACCAATACTTTACATGAACAATGAACGAACTAATACGACACTTGATCAAATAAACGAACGCAATGCTTACTATACCATTACTATTACTGAACTTACTTTCTGTGAACTTGCTCAACTAGTTGTTGACTCTCTGCTGCATGCCTTGCAGGACCTTAGGTACATTATGGAGCTTGCACAGGGAGGAGTAGGTCGTTGTGGGCAAAGGATCGTGAATGCTATTTCAACACTTATGATATTTCATACGTTAACACTTATGTTTGAGTTTTGCTTAAATGCTTCCGCTATACTTAACTATAATACACGTTCAATATGATTGGTGGTTAGGATCCTGGTCATGTCACGCTCCCAAGCAGTGATACTCCGCGTGTGGATTTTGGGGGTGTGACAGACCGCTTACCTTACGACCCTATATAAGCACTAAACTAAAAGTGACGAGCTAAGCATGTTAACACATGCTTAACTAAGTTTAGAAAACAGGTTTGGTATCAAAACAAACGGTTTTGATACCCATGAGTAGTTTGGTTACAAAATACGCAAGAATGCGCATTTTGGCCGAAACTACGACTCGTCACTGAGCCTAGATAATGTGGTAATCAGTAGGTGTAGTCATTATGGACTATAACCATCATGATCACGCTCACGTTATGAAGTTCAGACGAACTTCGTGTTGACCATAGGCTGGTCAACGCAGAAAGTAAAACATAGTTTGACTTTAGGACTAGAAAGCGATTAAAAGAATGAAAGAACACTTACGAAGGGTCCCCGAAAGCTAATCTTGATCCAGGAGCTCAGGTATGAAGCAAAGGCCTCAACTTAGAGCTTTAGATCAGATTTTGTGGGTTTTAACACAAATAGGGGGGGGGTATTTATAGGAAAAGCAAGACCATTAGGATCGTTTCTTGAATATCGTGCCTTGATCTCATTCGTACACTTGTCAAGATGTTGTGGTATCAAAATGTGACCCTAACCCCAGAGATTGTGAAGAGGCATTGCCCCTTGGGTGCTTGAAAGGCCAAATTTTGCAAGAAAAACGAGTTTCTGCATCTGCAAGGCTGACGCGGCCCGCGTGAAGATTTAGACAGGGCTTACGCGCCCCGCCTGGGAGTCCAGTTCAGAAAATAAGTTTCAGAAATGACAGTTTAGGTCCCTGCTGTGGTTTAAGGCCATTTCCGACGCGTTCAAGGCCCGTTAAGCCATCTTTAAAGCCCTAAAATGATGCCTAAACATTGAGGACATGAAACATGCTCAAAAATATGCCGGATGTCGGTTCGTTTGGTCGTACGATCGCAATGTTCGCCTAATTACGACGGAATGCGCATAAGCGCGAAAAACGATCCAAATTGCGCGACGAATGGATTTTTCTCGTGCCAAACACTAAGGCATAATATTAGGATGCTTACATAAATTTTTGGATGTCCGGATGTATTCAGAACGTAAGTTATGCGCGAAAGTGCAAACTTATGCGCTTTTTGACACTTTTAGTCCCTGAATGATCCAAAAGTTTATTTTAGCACACCGAACCTCTCAAAGCCTATTTCTAAGCTATGTAAAGGATATTTAAGGTGTGTTTAACTTATGGTCATGTTGCGGAATGTTTGTTACAGTTCAAATTGGCATACTTTCGTAGTTTGTCAAGTTTAGTCCTTGTAAGCGAATTAACTTGTTTTTGCCATACCAAAGCCTTCAAAACTTATTTCTAATTATGTAAAGGTTATTTAAGGTATGTTGAGTATATGTTGATGTTCTGGAGTATTTTTCGCATTAAACTGAGTACGTTTACGCACCAGTTTGCGTATAATTCTCCAGAAAGCGATGTAGAGTTTAAAATCGAACAAAAGTCAAAACATGAAAAATGTAGAACACAACCAAACAAACATTGGGATCAAATAACATTGTTTTATTGATACGTGAACTGTTCACAATGATTTCAAGCACAGATGTTACAGTGATAGTCAGATCACAGGTCCAGAAATGGTGGTAGACGCAACAGAAAGGATTGCACAGATACGACAGCGCATGGCGGCAGCTCGTGACCGTCAGAAAAGTTACGCTGATAAGCGCAGAAAACCGCTCAAGTTCCAAGTTGGGGATCGAGTTCTACTCAAAGTCTCACCCTGGAAGGGTGTAGTTCGTTTTGGCAAACGAGGCAAACTCAATCCACGATACGTCGGACCATTTGAAATCATTGAAAGAATAGGCAAAGTGGCCTACAAACTGAACCTACCAGCAGAACTCGGTGCAGTTCACAACGTTTTCCACGTGTCGAATCTGAAGAAGTGTCTGTCAGATGAGACCCTCATAGTTCCTTTGAAGGAACTCACTATCGACGAACAGTTACATTTCGTCGAGGAACCTGTTGAAATCACGGACCGGGATGTTAAGGTCCTCAAGAACACCAGAATACCTCTTGTTCGAGTTCGTTGGAACTCCCGTCGTGGCCCAGAGTTTACTTGGGATCGAGAAGACCAAATGGAACTCAAGTATCCCCAGTTATTCCATAACAATGCAACTACTACTGAGGCTGAAGCTACTACAGAATTTCGGGACGAATTTCCAAATCAACGGGCGGATGATGTGACACCCCAGGAAAACCAGTAAACGATACAACTTAACTAGCTTCCTCAGCAACCGCATGCTAAATTTCGGGATGAAATTTCTTTCAAGTTGGGGATAATGTGACAACTCGAGTTTCCAAGATTTCACTTTCGCATTTATTGCACGTTAATTGTTTAATTGTTTACTTACACGACTTGTTTGCTTTGTAAGATTTCACTTTCACATTTATTGCACGTTAATTGTTTAATTGTTTACTTACACGACTTGTTTGCTTTGTAATTGTATACGTTGGATTATATGAACTATATGCTGAGATGTTGATTTGATGTGTTATCCATGCAATGTGATCAAAGTGTTTATCATGTATACTGTTTGCAAAACTTAAACTATTAAACCTTGAACAACCCGACGAAACACAAGTGTGTTTCGCCATAACTGTGACGCCCCGTTGAAACACTCTTACATATATACTAGCTTGTTAGTGGCTGCCTTAACTTTCGGGACGAAAGTTCTTAAAACTTGGGGATAATGTGACACTCTGGGTTTTCCCGAGCAACTATCTTGTATCGGCATTATGTGTATATTTTATTAAATGGAAATTTGTGAATTTTATTGGTGTGCTATGTGATCCTTGTGTGAAGCTATGTGTACGTAATACATATATATACGATTATAGTAGTGAACCGAGACCAACGAACCCGACTCGAGACCACCCGGTCTCGAGTAAACAGTAAACAGTTGGGCCGGTTGGGCCATGCACCCTTAAAACCCACTCGGAAACCCGTTAGGGTGTACCCACTAGAGGCGGGTATAAAACCCTTGGACCTAGCCAACAATGCAATTCTTGGCGACAACCATTTGTGCATCAACTCCCTAGAAACATTCCCCTCATCCCTCTCACCTCATCCACTTTCTCTTACTAAAAACCCTAAACCTCATTAACCACTCTCCACTCCTCTCGGATCCAACCGGAAGCAATGGGGCTCTCGGAATCAGCTCATCATCATCATCATTCGGAAGCTAGCTCATCAATCCTCTACACCTTTATATCTAGCCGGTTAGTATTTCGTGGCTCATTTGGTCTTTAAGGTGAATTTAGAATACTTGATGATACTACCTTGATTAAATGAATGAGTTGTTGAATAGAATGTTTGCCTTGGATGATTAAAATGATGATGAATGATATGTGTGTAGAATGTCTTGCTAAGATTGTTTTGAATGATAAAGGATTAACAACTTAGGATGATTTTGGGAAATCCGGTTCCTGCTAGACATTTTAGGACAAATGTTGTGTTTGTTGATATGTTACAAGATTGACTTGATATCAAGAACATAGGTTGAATATGTGTTGAATATGATATGAACATATGATGAACTATTTGAATGTTGTTATGAATATTTGAAAAGTTGTTTGTTTGATCCGTTTGATTTAGATATTAGACAAGAAAACATGTTAGTGCAAATGTATTGGCTAGTACACAATATCATGAATTTGAAATTCAATTGGATAGTACTAGTTGGACAGGTTCTAGAAGGACTTCATGTGCACGCAACCGTGATTGCGAGTCGAGACCTTCGGTTGTGACTCGAGACCAACACGTGACAACTCGAGACAGACTTCAAGGACTCGAGACCGGCAAGGTCTCGACTTGAGACTTCAAGATCTCGACTCGAGACTGGACTCGAGACCCCTGAGGTTGCGACTCATGCCAGCATCACTCGAGGCAAAAACATGATAATTCGAGATCTCCTGGTTGCGACTCGAGACCGCGCATTCTCGAGTCGAGACCACCTTGTCTCGACTGGGCTGCCTACCTGGGTTATTGGGCCACAATATGTTATGATCGGACTATGTGTTTTGCTGGACTATGTGTTAACTGTTACTGTGTAACCGTGTAGTTATTAGTGCAGGCCCAATAACTTAAATGATAACTGCATGCATTCTATGTGTTAGATACATGTAGGATATACATGATTACTTGTACCCCCAAACCTGACCTATACTGGTAACCATGTTAGGATATGGTGACCAGCAAGCTTGACCAAGTAAGCTAATCTGCCGAGCAACCTAAGGTGAGTTCACAACTTAAAGCATGCGTTCCCGGTGGATTGGGAAACGGAACTAAAAACAACAATATCCCCCTTGTGAGGGATACAAACTTACTTTTCTTCCCTTGTTACTGGGAACTCTTAGTTAATTACTGTTTATACGGAATGCAACGGGCAACACTAAACGAAACTCTATCACTTAAGTCCCTACTACTTAATACCGATTAGTCGCCGAGGCCAGGCGAACGGGTTATTAGTTGATAGCGCTATTTAGGTCTTACCAGCCTCACACCGTGCCCGTGTATGGGATCGGGAGTGAACTAATAGACTCTGGCAAATCCGTCAATGATGATAGAACATTGACAAACGGGGCACTTTACGGAAACGTACGGTCACATGAAGTATTCGGTATTGGAAAAACAGTTTAGTCGCTTACTTATGGGGTAGCTCCCCATGGCATGTATAAACGGATAAATTAACTAATGAAACAAGTTTTTGGTAATTAAAAACTGGACAACTCGTGAACTCGCCAACATTTTTGTTGATACCCTACTGCATGCTTTGCATGTACCTAGTGACTCAGGAGCTTGTTACTTGGGGATGTGTAGTGGTCGTCTGACCCATGTGTTGGGTTCTAAATAACTTGAACCATGAACTTTGTTTTAAAATGTTTGGTTTATGCTTCCGCTACTTATGTTACTATTTGAACTTAAAACTTTTGAACTTGATTATGATATTTGCTAACCCTGTGGTTGGTGAATACTACTTTTGCTATTAATTAAATTGCTCAGTATAATTGGTGGCTGGATCCTGGTCAGTCACGCCCTCAAGCGGATGTTACTCCGCATGTGGATTTTGGGGGTGTGACAGATTGGTATCAGAGCCATTGGTTATAGTGAACTCGGTTTTAAAAAGGGAATCTTTTTGAGAAAAACCAAACTATAACCCGTGACTCGTGACGTCACTACACTCCAAGTGCAAGACTCAACCCCTTTAGACTTCATAGCTCGGACTAGTGTTTACTTGCTTGACTTTATGCTTTCTGTTCTGCTATACGTACTAGTGTGCCTAGTTAGATAGATACACCTCCCTCTTCTACCTCATTCTCGCTGTATTACGACATCACACTCATACTATGTTTTCTGGTTATGAAGACAATGAGTGGACGCGGAAGAGGAAACGTTAACATGGCTCAGGCTCAGTTTACTAATCTGATCAACACAGTGGCTGCAGCTTTCGCAGCTCACCCTGGAGGTAAACTCGTTATCTTAGGATGTTTAGACCCTACCGCCGCATCGTCTTTTCACCCCTAAACCTATTTCGCTTCACTTCTTGCAACAGGTCAGCATGCGCCTGTGCAACCACGTGTTTGTACTTTCAAGACTTTCATGGATTGCAAGCCTCTCCCTTTCAATGGCACTGAGGGTGCCATAGGTCTTCTGCACTGGATCGAGAAGGTCGAAGCTGTCTTTGCTGTTTGCGAGTGTCCCTCTGCTAATTGGGTGAAGTTTGCTACTGGTACACTTGAGGGAAACGCGCTTTCCTGGTGGAAGGCGCAAATTCAGAAGCTTGGTTTGGAAACTGCTAATGCTACTGCATGGGAGGATTTCAAGGATATGATCAAAGAAGAGTACTGTCACAGGGACGACATCCACAAACTCGAGAACGAGTACTTTGAGCTTAAGATGGTTGGGTTAGAGATTGAGACCTACACCAAACTGTCCACGACTATGCTGCTCTTTGCCCAAACATGTCTCGACCTATGTACCGAAGGATCGAATTGTACATCAAGGGTTTGGCCCCAGAAATTCGAAGCCATGTGACCTCATCCAACCTTAACGCTATCCAGCCAGTCGTCGTCTTGCTCACAAACTCACTGATCAGGCTGTGGAGCAGGGCAAGTTGCCCAAAAGGATCAGTGCTACTGATGGAACTTTTGGTGATAACAAACGTAAGTGGGAAGGAAACCAAAGCAAGGATGCTAACCCCACTCAGGCCCCGACTCAGCAAAGGAAAACTGAAAACAACAAAGGCCCGCAGCAACAGGGTGGCTATCGAGGGAACCACCCCAAGTGTAACAAGTGTAACCGACATCACAGCGGGCCATGTGGCAAAAGTCAGTGTCAGCGATGCAACAAGATGGGGCATGAAGCCAAAGATTGTAGGAGTCAGTTCCCAGCTAGGCAGAATCAGCAACAACCACAACAACAACAGCAGCAAGGAAATAACCGTGGGTGCTCCAAATGTGGAGCAACGGGGCACATGCGAAGGGATTGCCCTGAACTAAACCAGAACCGTAACAACAACCAGGGAGCTGGGAACAACGATCAAAACAACAACAATGCTGGGAATGGTGCAAGAGGAAGGGCTTTTGTGATTGGAGCTGGAGAAGCAAGGAATGACCCCAACGTCGTGGCGGGTAAGTTCCTACTCGATGATCGTTACGTTTCTGTATTATTTTGTGACACCCCAGGAAAACCGGTGAACTATGTAACTTGCCTAGCTACCTCAGTAAGTGCGTACCAAATTTCGGGACGAAATTTCTTTCAAGTTGGGGATAATGTGACAACTCGAATTTCTAAGATTGATTTCATACGTATTACACGAGCATGTGTTTGACTAATTACTTAATTGCACATTGGATTGATATGAAAGTATATATATATGTTGATTGCTTGATTGTGCATAATTGTTTGATCGTGTATAATGGGTTCCATATTGTGAAACTTGTACTGTATGTTAGCTAGTTAGTGTGAATCATGGCCCAACCTACGAAGGATGTTCCACGAAACATGATGCATGAATCGAAGGATGTCGAAACATATGAAGGACTCGAAACATATCCTTCGCGCTCGAAACATATCCTTCGCACTCGAAACATATCCTTCGATATGTTTCGGCCCAGTCTTTCAATTTGGGCCTTGGCCCACTGCCGATTTAATATAAGTTGGATTAGAAACTTTACGTAATAACATTTTTGATCGGCAAAACCCTAGAGCTTTCGGTTCCCTTGTGTGTGTGACGGCATATAGCAGACCTACACTCTGTTCAAAGGATTTCATTACGTAATCCAGATTTCCGGTTAGTATGTGATGCTTTATGTGTATATGATCTCGTGATTTTTCCAGTTGTCTTGCAATATGTTTGTATGTTAAACAGACACGTATGTTAATCGAATATGAATGTTAATCGGATATAGATGCTAATCGGATATATTGTGATGATGTTGATTATGGTAAACGAAAACGAAACAAGTGAACACGGTTTGGTTAGTTTAAACGCAAAGATCTAAACCTGCTATCAATTAGGATCTTTGGTATTCTGTTCGGATTATTAATCAATATTACAGATCGATTGTAGTGAGGAATCGTGCTTGTATGATACTCGTTATGTAGATGTACTGTTAAGAATTGGTACTTGTTGTGATTTGTTTGGACATGCATGATAGATGATGATTGTTATGATGATGACGGCTGTAGATGATTAGGGTTTCTGTTTCTGTATTTGGCTGCATGATATCCGTAACTGATGGTGATCAAACGTAACTGTTAATTGTCGAAAGATGTTGCTACCCGAAACATAGTTGTTGTCGAAGGATGCTTGTTAGTCGAACCATAAATTTGACCGAAAGATACTAGTTTGACCGAACCATTATTGGACCGAAAGATAGTTGGACCGAAAGATAGGTTGGCCGAAAGATGACATAGGATTCGGAACATAACATTGGTCCGAAGGATAATTGTGATTACTGTTGTCGAAAGATAGTGACTGGATTCGAAGGATGTTAGGGATTATGAACATACTTTGACTGATTGATTATATGCTGGATTATTTGACATGCCATGCTAGAGATGAATGTTAGCATCTGTATTCGTGCAAGGTGAAATAATACGTGTGTGTTGTTATGCAACTGACTGTTATGTGAACATTAACTGCATGCGTACAATTGTGAACATGAACTGATTTGTTATACGTGCATACACTAGGACGTGATTAATTACTTGTGAGTGCATAACTTAGCATACCGAGCAAACCGAGGTGAGTTCATACTCCTACTAAGGCATGGGATTCCCGGGTCGTGGGAATGGGTTAAAGGTTATTATTGAAAGGAACGTACTAATGCTTTACTAGACTATCACCTATCATGTCCTCGGATGTCAGGACGGTTACGTAGGTTGGGATAACACCTACGGGTTCACATGCCATTCTATCCTCGGTTACGAAGGATACGCACGTAAAACCTACGTGTACGCATTACTTACTCCTATCCTCAGGTTACGAAGGATACGTGCGTAAAACCTACGCACACTTTATACACACTTCTGTTCTCGGACGAAGAACAGGGATAATAATACGAATAGTCTAGTGGTAACTTAACATGGGAAGCCCCCACCAGCATAACTTACTATTGGCCCTGTAGAGCCACCTGTTACTTACTGTTACACATTTACTTACTGTGAACTCGCTCAACTAGTTTGTTGACCAGTCTGTTACATGCCTTGCAGATCATTAGGTACTTGGAGCTTGCACTGGAGAAGCGGGTCGTTGTGGACAAGGATTCGTGGTTTCTATGCTGAACTATTATAACATTTGAACTATTTACTATTGTTGGATTATTACTATGCTTCCGCTACACTTTAAAACAATAACATGTTTTGAACACCTTTTGTATTGAACGGATGGTTTTCCTTTATCTTACTTAATACTATATGCATGTTCAATATGATTGGTGGCTTGATCCTGGTCAGTCACGCTCCCAAGCGGTGATACTCCGCAGGTGGATTTTGGGGGTGTGACAGATTGGTATCAGAGCCATTGGTTATAGAGAACTTGGTTTTAATATGGGAAAACGTTTTTATTAAAACCAGACTATAACCCGAACAGTGCTCTCAACGATCCACAACGACGCTTCGCTCCACGTGCAAGACTCAACTTCCTAGGTAATAAGGTTTATGTTTATTGCCTACATGCTAGAATTTGCATAGAACTTTGCTCATAGTATGCTTACATTACTTGCTCACAACTTGTCATTGCATGAGAATACTTATGTGCTTACACTCTTCTGTCATCGCACTACTCGCGAACCTTTCTCACTTATGTTGCCTTTGATGTGAAGATCAATGGCCGCACGAATTACCATGACTCAAGCCCAGCTAGAGGCTCTCGTTGCTGCGGCAGTTGCAGCCGCCCAAGCAGGTAGTATATCCTGCGGTATAGATTCATACAAGGATCTTTAGATCCTACAATAATTCTCGTATTTAACCTTGTCCTATTCGTACACAATAGGTCAACCCGCTCAGCAACAACCTGCGTGTACCTTCAAGACTTTCATGGACTGTCGTCCTAGCTCGTTCAGTGGCACGGAGGGGGCAGTCGGACTCCTCCACTGGTTTGAAAAACTCGAGTCGGTTTTCGAAATGTGTGAATGCCCTGAGGCTCGCAGGGTGAAGTTCGCCACTGGCACACTTGAAGGGATTGCGCTCACTTGGTGGAACGCACAAGTGCAGATCTTAGGGTTGGCAGCTGCTAACGCCACACCCTGGAATGAATTCAAAGAACTGATCAAGAGGGAATACTGCACTAGAGAAGACATTCACAAGTTGGAGGACGAGTTGTATAACTTGAAAATGGTTGGTTCGGAAATTGAAGCTTACACCAAGAGATCGAATGAGTTGGCTGTGCTGTGCCCAACTATGGTAGATCCTCCATACAAGCGAATTGAGTTGTATCTCAAGGGGCTCGCGTCAGAGATTCAGAGCCACGTAACGTCGGCTAACCTCAACAACATCCAGGAAATCCAGCGTCTCGCTCATCGCATCACAGATCAGGCAGTAGACCAGGGCAAACTGCCAAAGCGTATCAGTGCTACCGCTACCGCTACTGCTACTACTACACTTGCTACTCCCAGCGAAAGTAAGAGAAAATGGGAGGGGGATTCTAGCAAGGGATCAGCATCGGTACAATCACAGTCTCAGCAGCGAAAGACGGATAGTTACCAAAGTCCCAGTCAGCACTCATCGAGCAGCCACAGACAGGGAGGGTATCGAGGAAACCTTCCAAAGTGTAACAACTGCAACAGGCATCACAGCGGCCAGTGCAATAAGGGCCGTTGTCAAAGGTGTTTAAAGATGGGTCACGAGGCCAAAGATTGTAGAAGCGCTCGCCCTGCAAATCAGAATCAGCAGTCTCAGCAACCAGCTCCACAGAATCAGCAGAATCAGCAACAGGGCAACAGGGGGTGTTATAAGTGTGGGGCTGAAGGTCACTTCAAACGCGATTGCCCACAGTTGAACCAGAACCGTAACAACAACAACCAGGGCAACGGGAATAACAACAATCAGGGTAATGGTAACAACAACAACGGCAATGAAGCTCGAGGTCGTGCTTTTGTGTTGGGTCGAGGAGATGCAGTGAATGATCCTAACGTAGTTATGGGTAAGTTCCTTCTCGACGATATTTACGTTACTGTCTTATTTGATTCAGGTGCTGATACAAGTTATATGTCCATGAAAATGAGTAACTTATTAAAACGTACACCAACACCCCTAGACACTAAACACGTCGTAGAACTAGCAAATGGCAAAAGTGTAGAAGCCGCTCATGTAGTCAAGGGTTGTAGCATTGTTCTGGCGGGTCAGACTTTCCCGATAGATCTTATACCCATAGTCTTGGGTAGCTTCGACGTCGTCATCGGCATGGATTGGTTATCTCAACATCACGCAGAGATCTTATGCAAGGAAAAAGTTATTCGTATTCCTCGCTCCAGTCAAGAACCTCTCGAAGTACAAGGTGACAAGAGTGGTGCTGTGGTTGGCATCATCTCTTACTTGAAGGCGCAGAAATGTTTACGAAAGGGGCATACTGCCATTCTGGCTCTCGTTACTGATGCATCAGCAAAGGAAAAGAAGCTGGAGGATATCCCAGTTGTACGTGACTTCCCTCAGGTGTTTCCTGAAGATTTACCAGGCTTACCGCCTCATCGCCAAGTCGAGTTTCAGATCGAATTGGCACCTGGAGCAGCACCAATAGCCCGCGCACCATATCGTTTAGCTCCAACCGAACTGGAAGAACTGTCGAAACAGCTGCAAGAGCTCTTGGAAAAGGGCTTTATTCGTCCAAGCTCTTCGCCTTGTGGAGCTCCAGTGTTATTTGTGAAGAAGAAAGACGGTACGTTCAGGATGTGTATCGACTACCGTGAACTCAACAAGGTGACGGTGAAGAACCGTTATCCTCTTCCACGCATAGATGACTTATTCGACCAGTTGCAAGGGTCGTGTTACTATTCCAAGATCGATTTGAGGTCAGGGTATCATCAGCTGAGAGTCCGGGATGAGGACGTCTCCAAAACTGCTTTCAGAACTCGTTATGGTCACTACGAGTTTCTGGTCATGCCATTCGGGCTTACAAACGCACCTGCAGTCTTCATGGATCTCATGAACAGGGTGTGCAAACCGTATCTCGACAAGTTCGTCATCGTTTTCATCGACGACATTTTGATTTACTCCAAGAGTCAGGAGGAGCATGAGCAGCATCTACGTATTATCTTGGAACTTCTTCGAAAAGAGCAACTGTACGCAAAGTTTTCAAAATGCGACTTCTGGCTTCGTGAAGTCCACTTCTTAGGCCATGTGGTGAACAAGGATGGGATTCATGTCGATCCATCCAAGGTTGATTCGATCAGAAACTGGCCAGCACCACGTACACCGACGGAAATACGCCAATTCTTGGGTTTGGCGGGTTACTACAGGCGATTTATTAAAGACTTCTCCAAGATCGCGCAACCACTCACTATGCTTACACAGAAAGGTGTCGTTTACAGATGGGGTAATACACAGGAGACCGCTTTCCAGTACTTAAAGGATAGGCTTTGCAGCGCGCCTATTCTCTCACTGCCCGAGGGCACGGATGACTTCGTGGTTTATTGTGACGCATCAATACAAGGGCTTGGTTGTGTATTGATGCAACGGGATAAAGTTATCGCATACGCCTCTCGGCAACTCAAGGTTCATGAACGGAATTATACGACGCACGATTTAGAGCTGGGAGCTGTTGTTTTCGCGCTTAAGATATGGCGACACTACCTGTACGGTACCAGGTGCACGATTTACACCGATCACAGGAGTCTCGAGCATATCCTTAAGCAAAAGGATTTGAATATGCGTCAACGAAGATGGGTTGAACTACTGAACGACTACGAATGCGCCATCAAGTATCATCCAGGCAAGGCCAATGTTGTGGCTGATGCCCTCAGTCGGAAAGACTCTCTACCTAAGCGCGTGCGAGCGCTACAGCTTACCATTCAGTCCAGTCTTCCTGCACAGATACGAGCTGCTCAGTTAGAAGCACTGAAACCCGAAAACGTCAAAGCTGAAGCCTTACGCGGTTCAAGGCAACGCATGGAACAAAAGGAAGACGGTGCTTACTATGTAACGGGGCGTATTTGGGTCCCACTCTATGGAGGATTACGTCAACTGGTAATGGATGAAGCTCACAAGTCTCGCTATTCGGTACATCCAGGGTCGGATAAAATGTACCACGACATCAGCACTACTTATTGGTGGCCTAGTATGAAGGCTCACATCGCTACGTACGTTGGAAAATGCTTAACCTGTGCGAGAGTCAAGGTTGAATACCAGAAACCAGCCGGTCTACTTCAGCAGCCCAAGATACCGCAGTGGAAATGGGAAGAAATTTCCATGGATTTCGTTACGGGCTTACCTAGATCCCAGCGTGGGAATGACACTATTTGGGTAATCGTTGATCGACTCACAAAGTCTGCTCACTTTTTGGCTATCAAAGAAACGGATAAGTTTTCTACTTTAGCAGACATTTACTTGAAGGAAGTTGTTTCGAGGCACGGAGTGCCCACCTCTATTATTTCGGATCGCGATGCACGATTCACGTCAGAGCTTTGGCAAGCAATGCACAAATCCTTCGGCTCACGATTAGACATGAGCACAGCATATCATCCTCAGACGGATGGACAGTCTGAGCGAACTATTCAAACTCTAGAAGACATGCTTCGAGCGTGTGTTATCGATTTCGGCAACGGCTGGGAAAAGCACCTCCCTTTGGTGGAGTTCTCGTACAATAACAGTTACCATACCAGCATTCAAGCCGCTCCATTTGAGGCATTGTACGGACGTAAATGCCGGTCACCTCTCTGTTGGGCAGAGGTGGGGGATAGTCAAATTACGGGTCCAGATATTGTTGTGGACGCCACAGAAAAGATAGCACAGATACGACAACGCATGGCGGCAGCACGCGACCGTCAGAAAGCCTACGCGGACAAGCGTAGAAAGCCATTGGAATTTGAGGTCGGGGACCGGGTTTTATTGAAAGTTTCACCCTGGAAGGGTGTGGTTCGTTTTGGTAAAAGAGGCAAATTGAATCCGCGGTACGTCGGACCATTCGAAATCTTAGAAAAGATTGGCAAAGTAGCCTACAGATTAAACCTACCTCCTGAACTCGGTGCAGTTCACAATGTATTTCACGTGTCGAATCTGAAGAAATGCCTATCAGATGAGACCCTTATAGTTCCTTTTAAGGAACTCACTATCGACGAGCGGTTGCAGTTCGTCGAGGAACCAGTTGAAATCACGGACCGGGATGTTAAGGTCCTCAAACACAAGAGAATCCCTCTTGTTCGAGTTCGTTGGAACTCCCAGCGTGGCCCGGAGTATACATGGGAACGCGAAGACCAGATGAAAGAAAAGTACCCCCAGCTATTCGAACCCAATGCATCCACTTCTGAGGCTGAAGCTACTACTACTGAATTTCGGGACGAAATTCCAAATCAACGGGGGGATGATGTGACACCCCAGGAAAACCGGTGAACTATGTAACTTGCCTAGCTACCTCAGTAAGTGCGTACCAAATTTCGGGACGAAATTTCTTTCAAGTTGGGGATAATGTGACAACTCGAATTTCTAAGATTGATTTCATACGTATTACACGAGCATGTGTTTGACTAATTACTTAATTGCACATTGGATTGATATGAAAGTATATATATATGTTGATTACTTGATTGTGCATAATTGTTTGATCGTGTATAATGGGTTCCATATTGTGAAACTTGTACTGTATGTTAGCTAGTTAGTGTGAATCATGGCCCAACCTACGAAGGATGTTCCACGAAACATGATGCATGAATCGAAGGATGTCGAAACATATGAAGGACTCGAAACATATCCTTCGCGCTCGAAACATATCCTTCGCACTCGAAACATATCCTTCGATATGTTTCGGCCCAGTCTTTCAATTTGGGCCTTGGCCCACTGCCGATTTAATATAAGTTGGATTAGAAACTTTACGTAATAACATTTTTGATCGGCAAAACCCTAGAGCTTTCGGTTCCCTTGTGTGTGTGACGGCATATAGCAGACCTACACTCTGTTCAAAGGATTTCATTACGTAATCCAGATTTCCGGTTAGTATGTGATGCTTTATGTGTATATGATCTCGTGATTTTTCCAGTTGTCTTGCAATATGTTTGTATGTTAAACAGACACGTATGTTAATCGAATATGAATGTTAATCGGATATAGATGCTAATCGGATATATTGTGATGATGTTGATTATGGTAAACGAAAACGAAACAAGTGAACACGGTTTGGTTAGTTTAAACGCAAAGATCTAAACCTGCTATCAATTAGGATCTTTGGTATTCTGTTCGGATTATTAATCAATATTACAGATCGATTGTAGTGAGGAATCGTGCTTGTATGATACTCGTTATGTAGATGTACTGTTAAGAATTGGTACTTGTTGTGATTTGTTTGGACATGCATGATAGATGATGATTGTTATGATGATGACGGCTGTAGATGATTAGGGTTTCTGTTTCTGTATTTGGCTGCATGATATCCGTAACTGATGGTGATCAAACGTAACTGTTAATTGTCGAAAGATGTTGCTACCCGAAACATAGTTGTTGTCGAAGGATGCTTGTTAGTCGAACCATAAATTTGACCGAAAGATACTAGTTTGACCGAACCATTATTGGACCGAAAGATAGTTGGACCGAAAGATAGGTTGGCCGAAAGATGACATAGGATTCGGAACATAACATTGGTCCGAAGGATAATTGTGATTACTGTTGTCGAAAGATAGTGACTGGATTCGAAGGATGTTAGGGATTATGAACATACTTTGACTGATTGATTATATGCTGGATTATTTGACATGCCATGCTAGAGATGAATGTTAGCATCTGTATTCGTGCAAGGTGAAATAATACGTGTGTGTTGTTATGCAACTGACTGTTATGTGAACATTAACTGCATGCGTACAATTGTGAACATGAACTGATTTGTTATACGTGCATACACTAGGACGTGATTAATTACTTGTG
The DNA here is from genome assembly GCF_002127325.2 of Helianthus annuus. NCBI lineage: Eukaryota > Viridiplantae > Streptophyta > Magnoliopsida > Asterales > Asteraceae > Helianthus > Helianthus annuus. The sequence goes on from NC_035441.2 coordinate 77,119,625, forward strand.
AGTGCATAACTTAGCATACCGAGCAAACCGAGGTGAGTTCATACTCCTACTAAGGCATGGGATTCCCGGGTCGTGGGAATGGGTTAAAGGTTATTATTGAAAGGAACGTACTAATGCTTTACTAGACTATCACCTATCATGTCCTCGGATGTCAGGACGGTTACGTAGGTTGGGATAACACCTACGGGTTCACATGCCATTCTATCCTCGGTTACGAAGGATACGCACGTAAAACCTACGTGTACGCATTACTTACTCCTATCCTCAGGTTACGAAGGATACGTGCGTAAAACCTACGCACACTTTATACACACTTCTGTTCTCGGACGAAGAACAGGGATAATAATACGAATAGTCTAGTGGTAACTTAACATGGGAAGCCCCCACCAGCATAACTTACTATTGGCCCTGTAGAGCCACCTGTTACTTACTGTTACACATTTACTTACTGTGAACTCGCTCAACTAGTTTGTTGACCAGTCTGTTACATGCCTTGCAGATCATTAGGTACTTGGAGCTTGCACTGGAGAAGCGGGTCGTTGTGGACAAGGATTCGTGGTTTCTATGCTGAACTATTATAACATTTGAACTATTTACTATTGTTGGATTATTACTATGCTTCCGCTACACTTTAAAACAATAACATGTTTTGAACACCTTTTGTATTGAACGGATGGTTTTCCTTTATCTTACTTAATACTATATGCATGTTCAATATGATTGGTGGCTTGATCCTGGTCAGTCACGCTCCCAAGCGGTGATACTCCGCAGGTGGATTTTGGGGGTGTGACATATTTGATTCTGGAGCCGATGCTAGTTATGTATCCCTACGTATTAGTAAGAAGCTTAAGCACCCACTTGCGTTATTAAGTTTTAAGCATATCGTTGAGTTAGCTAATGGTAGAAACATCGAGGCCTCACATGTGATCCACGACTGCAAGCTAGTATTGTCTGGTCAGGCGTTTAGTATCGATCTTTTCCCTGTCAATCTTGGAAGCTTCGATGTCGTCATTGGTATGGATTGGTTGTCCAGACATCGCGCTGAAATCCTCTGTCAAGAGAAAATGGTTCGCATCCCCCGCCGTTCTGGCAAACCCCTCATCGTTCAAGGTGACAAAGGCGGAGAGGTCACAGGCATCATCTCATTCTTAAAAGCCCAGAAGTGTTTACGAAAGGGGCACGCCGCCATCTTAGCACTTGTCACTGACACTCAGGAGAAGGAAAAGAGGATTGAAGATTTTCCAGTGGTACGCGACTACCCCGAGGTATTTCCTGAAGAACTACCTGGACTCCCTCCCCATCGTCAGGTTGAATTCCAAATCGAGTTAGCCCTCGGAGCCGCACCCATAGCTCGAGCGCCTTATCGACTAGCCCCCGCAGAACTAAAGGAACTTTCTACGCAACTACAAGAACTACTAGATAAAGGGTTTATCCGTCCTAGTTCGTCGCCCTGGGGAGCACCAGTGCTCTTTGTTAAGAAAAAGGATGGCACCTTCCGAATGTGCATCGACTATCGTGAACTGAACAAGGTTACCATCAAGAATCGCTACCCCCTCCCGCGCATCGATGATCTGTTCGATCAGTTGCAAGGATCGAGCTACTACTCTAAGATTGACCTGCGATCAGGCTATCATCAGCTGAGAGTCCGTGAGGAAGACATCTCCAAAACTGCCTTCAGAACTCGTTATGGTCATTATAAATTCCTCGTCATGCCCTTTGGAATGACCAACGCGCCTGCGGTATTCATGGATCTCATGAACCGAGTTTGCAAGCCTTATATCGACAAGTTCGTGATTGTGTTTATCGACGACATCCTGATCTACTCGAAAAGTCAAGAGGAGCATGAGCAACACCTGCGTCTTATTCTCGAACTCCTTCGCAATGAGCAATTGTACGCCAAGTTCTCGAAATGTGACTTCTGGCTTCGAGAGGTCCATTTTCTTGCACACGTGGTCAATAAGGACGGAGTTCACGTCGACCCAGCTAAGATCACTCTATAAAGAATTGGCCTACACCTAAGACTCCGATCGAAGTCCGTCAATTCTTGGGATTGGCAGGATACTATCGCAGATTCATCAAGAGATTCTCGAAGATTGCTCAACCCCTCACGACACTCACCCAGAAGGGTATTGCTTACAAGTGGAATGAAGCTCAGGAATCGGCTTTTCAAAAGTTAAAGGATAACCTCTGTAGTGCTCCTATTCTCTCGTTACCTGAAGGTACCGACGATTTCGTGGTTTACTGCGATGCGTCTATCCATGGGCTTGGTTGCGTGCTGATGCAACGCGAGAAAGTTATTGTTTACGCTTCTCGACAACTTAAGACTCACGAAAGAAACTACACTACGCACGACTTGGAACTGGGAGCAGTGGTTTTTGCCCTTAAGATATGGAGACATTACCTGTACGGTACCCGGTGCACCATTTACACCGATCACAGGAGTCTCGAGCATATCTTCAAGCAAAAGGAGTTAAACATGCGACAACGTCGATGGGTCGAACTCTTGAATGATTACGAATGCGCCATCAAGTACCATCCGGGCAAGGCCAATGTCGTGGCAGACGCCCTCAGTCGAAAGGACACTACACCAAAGCGCGTTCGAGCGCTACAGCTTACCATCCAGTCTAACCTCCCTTCTCATATTCGAAATGCTCAGGTTGAAGCATTGAAACCGGGGAACTTGGGCTGAGTCCCTGCGAGGATCGAGACAGCGGCTAGAACGAAAAGAAGACGGCGCTTACTATGTGACAGGGTGTATTTGGGTTCCACTCTATGGAGACCTACGCGAGCTCGTGATGGACGAGGCTCATAAGTCCCGTTACTCAGTACATCCTGGTTCAGATAAGATGTACCACGACTTAAAGACTACATATTGGTGGCCTGGTATGAAAGCCCACATAGCAACATATGTCAGCAAATGTTTGACTTGCGCAAGAGTCAAGACTGGGTATCAAAAACCAGCGGGCCTACTCCAGCAACCAGAAATCCCGAAATGGAAATGGGAGCAAATTTCCATGGATTTCGTTACTGGCCTACCTAGATCCCAACGCGGGAATGACACTATTTGGGTGATAGTTGACCAATTGACCAAGTCTGCACACTTCTTGGCTATTAAGGAAACAGATAAGTTTTCTACCTTAGCAGACGTGTACTTAAAGGAAGTGGTTTCGAGGCACGGGGTGCCAACCTCCATTATTTCCGACCGAGACGCTCATTTTACTTCGGAGTTGTGGCAAGCTATGCACAAATCCTTTGGCTCACGTCTGGACATGAGCACCGCTTATCACCCACAAACGGATGGGCAGTCCGAACGCACCATCCAAACCCTAGAAGACATGCTTAGGGCATGTGTGATTGACTTTGGCAAGAATTGGGAGAAGCACCTACCGCTAGTAGAATTCTCGTATAATAACAGCTACCACACTAGCATTCAGGCAGCACCTTTCGAGGCATTGTACGGTCGTAAATGCCGATCACCCTTTGTTGGGCGGAAGTTGGTGACAGCCAGATCACAGACCCAGAACTGATGGTAGACACGACGGAAAAGATTGCCCAGATCAGACAACGCATGGCGGCAACTCGGGACCGTCAGAAAAGTTTCGCTGATAAGCGTAGGAAACCACTAGAATTCCAGGTCGGTGACCGGGTTCTACTTAAAGTCTCACCCTGGAAGGGTGTGGTTCGTTTTGGTAAACGGGGCAAGCTTAATCCGCGATATGTCGGACCATTCGAAATTACCGAGAAAATCGGTAAGGTGGCTTATAGGTTGAATCTGCCTGAAGAGCTGAGCGCGGTGCACAACGTATTTCACGTATCTAATCTGAAGAAGTGTCTGTCAGATGAAACGCTCGTAATTCCTTTCAAGGAACTCACCATTGACGAACAGCTACACTTTACTGAGGAACCGATTGAGATCACGGATCGAGAGATCAAAATCCTCAAACGCAGCCAGATACCTCTTGTGCGAGTTCGTTGGAACTCACGACGTGGCCTAGAGTTTACCTGGGAGCGGGAAGACCAGATGAAGCACAAGTATCCCCAGTTGTTCCCAAATGAAACCCCCAGCACTGAAGCTACAACCAAATTTCGGGACGAAATTCCAAACTAACGGGGGGATAATGTGACGCCCCGTTGAAACACTCTTACTTATACTAGCTTGTCAGTGGCTGCCTTAACTTTCGGGACGAAAGTTCTTAAAACTTGGGGATAATGTGACACACTGGATTTTCCCGAGCAACTATCTTGTATCGGCATTATGTGTATATTTTATTAAATGGAAATTTGTGAATTTTATTGGTGTGCTATATGATCCTTGTGTGAAGCTATGTGTACGTAATACATATATATACGATTATAGTAGTGAACCGAGACCAACGAACCCGACTCGAGACCACCCGGTCTCGAGTAAACAGTAAACAGTTGGGCCGGTTGGGCCATGCACCCTTAAAACCCACTTGGAAACCCGTTAGGGTGTACCCACTTGAGGCGGGTATAAAACCCTTGGACCTAGCCAACAATGCAATTCTTGGCGACAACCATTTGTGCATCAACTCCCTAGAAACATTCCCCTCATCCCTCTCACGTCATCCACTTTCTCTTACTAAAAACCCTAAACCTCATTAACCACTCTCTACTCCTCTCGGATCCAACCGGAAGCAATGGGGCTCTCGGAATCAGCTCATCATCATCATTCGGAAGCTAGCTCATCAATCCTCTACACCTTTATATCTAGCCGGTTAGTATTTCGTGGCTCATTTGGTCTTTAAGGTGAATTTAGAATACTTGATGATACTACCTTGATTAAATGAATGAGTTGTTGAATAGAATGTTTGCCTTGGATGATTAAAATGATGATGAATGATATGTGTGTAGAATGTCTTGTTAAGATTGTTTTGAATGATAAAGGATTAACAACTTAGGATGATTTTGGGAAATCCGGTTCCTGCTAGATATTTTAGGACAAATGTTGTGTTTGTTGATATGTTACAAGATTGACTTGATATCAAGAACATAGGTTGAATATGTGTTGAATATGATATGAACATATGATGAACTATTTGAATGTTGTTATGAATATTTGAAAAGTTGTTTATTTGATCCGTTTGATTTGGATATTAGACAAGAAAACATGTTAGTGCAAATGTATTGGCTAGTACACAATATCATGAATTTGAAATTCTATTGGATAGTACTAGTTGGACACGTTCTAGAAGGACTTCATGTGCACGCAACCGTGATTGCGAGTCGAGACCTTCGGTTGCGACTCGAGACCAATGTGACACCCCAGGAAAACCAGTGAACACTACAGCTTACCTAGCTTCCTCAGTGAGTGCGTACCAAATTTCGGGACGAAATTTCTTTTAAGTTGGGGATAATGTGACAACTCGAATTTCCAAGATTCTATTTCGCATTTATTGCACGTTCATGTTTTGACTAGTCGTTATTTGCACAATTGATTGCCATGGAATTATATATGTTTTGATTGTTTGATTGTGCATGGTTGTTTGTTAATTGTGAAATTGATAAATATATGAACTTGGTGGTGAAATTATGAAATTGTTATGAGATGGTGTACTATTGTAAAATATAATACTTGAGGATGTAGAGGACAATTAGTGGAATTCTAGTAATACTTAACCCTAATCTCCTTCACTAATCATTCTCTAATCATCACAAGAATCAAAGCACGTACACCCACATTCCCTAATCCTCTCTACAACCACCATCTCATCATTCTTGGATTCACAAGTTCTTTGCACCAAGTTGATTTCCAATCCATCTAGAATCGAATCAAGGTAATTGTTTAATCATTTGTTTGTGATTAATTGTTGATTGATTGATTGATGTTAAAACCCTAGTTCTTCATGAGATAGGCTGTGGTTATTGATTTGATTCTGAAATTACTGTGATGACGATGATGATTAGTTGTATGCCGGATGGATCGTTTGTTATATGATTGTTATTGGAATCATCGATTTACTGTTTATGAATTCTGTAATGTGAATTAGGGTTTGGATTGTATGTAAACGTAACTGGTTCAATATAAGAACGTAACTGATATAAACTCGATCATTCGTATGTATGTTGCTGTAAGTCAGAGTTTTTGGATCCTCTTGTCTGAGTTTTGGGTAGAGCATAAAGGTCCGAAGTTTATAAACATGTTTTGTCTGAGTTTTGAACAACATGCATTGCCCGAGTTTCTTTGTCCTCGCACTGTCCGAGTTTCATATAAAGGACATAAATGCCTGAGTTTTATAATGAGCAAATGGACCGAGTTTCAATCCAAAAATCTTGGTCCGAGTTCCTTGTCCTTGTGATGGGCCGAGTTTCAAACAAGACATTGTATGTCCGAGTTTATTGAAGGGGATTGTAACCCGAGTTTGTGTAGCAAGCAAGGGTCCGAGTTTGTGTCAAGCATGATGGACCGAGTTTGTAGACACAAGGGTCCGAGTTTGTGTGTGTAGCATGATGGTCCGAGTTTATTGTATGATATATGTCTGAATTATTAACATATTTGTGTAATGTCCGAGTTTTAGACAAGATCCCCTTTGGTCCGAGTTTGACAGGGGCAGCCCCCCCCTCACTCTCTTGTCCGACCTTTAATGGTCCGAGCTTCATGCCCACCTTATCTGGACCGAGTTTTGCTTGTGATGTGCTTGTCTGATTATTAAGTAGAGGGGGATGCTAGTCCGACTTTAGGTAGTAACATATATATCCAACTTTTAAATGCTAAGGAGGTCATTGTCTGAGTTTGATACGTGATGTGTTGGATGCTTACATATACTCCTGAGTTTAAGGTGATACATGATCTAAGCCTTCTGTTAATACTAAATCAAAACTCTGGATGAAGAACACGTTGACTGATACTTGTTACTTGGTCCTACATGTTAAGATACTGCTTGTACTGTATGATACAATATCGTATATGATTGTTTGACCAACGAAGAGTTGCCAACCCTAATTGAGTTTATATACTTACGTCAAATCTGTGCAATGTATCCTAGGTCGTGTGTAACGGACTTAGACAATTGTTAAACCCTAGAGCATAGCATACCGAGCAAACCAAGGTGAGTTCACACCCTTACTAAGGCATGGGATTCCCAAGGGCTTGGGAATGGGATTGAAGGAATAAGATGGAATAGATACGTACTGACACTAATACTAGACTACCATACCACTGTCCTCGGTTGTGCAGGACACATACCTTTGCTATTCACTGTCCTCGGTTGTGCAGGACACATACTTACAATCTACGTAGACTTATACTTATTACTATCCTCGGTTGTGAAGGATACTTATACTTACTACTATCCTCGGTTGTGAAGGATACCTATACTTATTACTATCCTCGGTTGTGAAGGATACTTATACTTACTACTATCCTCGGTTGTGAAGGATACCTATACTTATTACTATCCTCGGTTGTGAAGGATACCTATACTTATTACTATCCTCGGATGTGAAGGATACTTATACTTATTACTATCCTCGGATGTGAAGGATACTTATGCTTATTACTATCCTCGGTTGTGAAGGATACTTATGGTTACGAGTAGTCTAGTGGTTATACAACATGGGAAGCCCCCACCAATAGAACGTACTAACGGCCCAGTAGAGCCACCTATTACAAACGAACTTACTAATACGCATTTACTTTCTGTGAACTCGCTCAACTAGTTGTTGATCCTCTGTTACATGCCTTGCAGGTCGTTAGGTATATGGAGCTTGCACATGGAGGAGCGGGTCGTTGTGGGCTTGGATCGTGATTACCCTGTTAAACACTTTTGATATTTGATACTTATTTACGATGGGTTCTTATTAATACGCTTCCGCTAAACAATGATATCTTACTTATGTTTTGGAAACACCTTTCATATGGAATTGGTTTGGTTTATATTGCAATCACTTTTACTTTATACAATGTTCTATATGATTGGTGGCTTGATCCTGGTCAGTCACGCTCCCAAGCGGTGATACTCCGCAGGTGGGTTTTGGGGGTGTGACAACCAACACGTGACAACTCGAGACAGACTTCAAGGACTCGAGACCGGCAAGGTCTCGACTTGAGACTTCAAGATCTCGACTCGAGACTGGACTCGAGACCCCTGAGGTTGCGACTCATGCCAGCATCACTCGAGGCCAAAATGTGATAATTCGAGATCTCCTGGTTGCGACTCGAGACCGCGCATTCTCGAGTCGAGACCACCTTGTCTCGACTGGGCTGCCTACCTGGGTTATTGGGCCACAATATGTTATGATCGGACTATGTGTTTTGCTAGACTATGTGTTAACTGTTACTGTGTAACCGTGTAGTTATTAGAGCAGGCCCAATAACTTAAATGATAACTGCATGCATTCTATGTGTTAGATACATGTAGGATATACATGATTACTTGTACCCCCAAACCTGACCTATACTGGTAACCATGTTAGGACGTGGTGACCAGCAAGCTTGACCAAGTAAGCTAATCTGCCGAGCAACCTAAGGTGAGTTCACAACTTAAAGCATGCGTTCCCGGTGGATTGGGAAACGGAACTAAAAACAACACTATCCCCCTTGTGAGGGATACAAACTTACTTTTCTTCCCTTGTTACTGGGAACTCTTAGTTAATTACTGTTTATACGGAATGCAACGGGCAACACTAAACGAAACTCTATCACTTAAGTCCCTACTACTTAATACCGATTAGTCGCCAGGGCCAGGCGAACGGGTTATTAGTTGATAGCGCTATTTAGGTCTTACCAGCCTCACACCGTGCCTGTGTATGGGATCGGGAGTGAACTAATAGACTCTGGCAAATCCGTCAATGATGATAGAACATTGACAAACGGGGCACTTTACGGAAACGTACGGTCACATGAAGTATTCGGTATTGGAAAAACAGTTTAGTCGCTTACTTATGGGGTAGCTCCCCATGGCATGTATAAACGGATAAATTAACTAGTGAAACAAGTTTTTGGTAATTAAAAACTGGACAACTCGTGAACTCGCCAACATTTTTGTTGATACCCTACTGCATGCTTTGCAGGAACCCCGTGACTCAGGAGCTTGTTACTTGGGGATGTGTAGTGGTCGTCTGACCCATGTGTTGGGTTCTAAATAACTTGAACCATGAACTTTGTTTTAAAATGTTTGGTTTATGCTTCCGCTACCTATGTTACTATTTGAACTTAAAACTTTTGAACTTGATTATGATATTTGCTAACCCTGTGGTTGGTGAATACTACTTTTGCTATTAATTAAATTGCTCAGTATAATTGGTGGCTGGATCCTGGTCAGTCACGCCCTCAAGCGGATGTTACTCCGCATGTGGATTTTGGGGGTGTGACAATAACCTTTAGCGATGAAACAGGGGGTCGATTCGTCACAAGCTTCTCGACGAAACAAGTTGTTTCGCCGGCCCACTGTTTCGCCAAGCCCATTAAGGGCCCAGTTTGTTACACGGAATATTTATCTGGCATTCTGTTCCATTTGTAACACCTTTGGCAAAAACCGAAAACCCTAGAGCTCTCCCCCTGTGTGACGGCAGTTTGAATGTCACACCCCCAAAATCCACCTGCGGATAACACCCGCTTCGAGGGCGTGACTGACCAGGATCCAGCCACCAATTATACTGAATAATTAAATTGTTAACAAAAAGTAATACTTACTAACCATAAGATTAGTAAATATCAAGTCCAGAGTTTAAGGTTTCAAGTTCAAACAGTAATAAGTAGCGGAAGCATAAGTAAGGCAGTTTAAACAAAGTTCATAGTTCAAAATAAGGTAACACCCAACACCAGGGTGGACAGACACTACTCGTTCCCAAGCAGCAAGCTCCTTCGTCACTGGTTACCTGCAAAGCATGCAGTAAGGGGTCAACAATAATGCTGAGTGAGTTCACTAGTTGTCCAGTTTTAATTACCAAAAACTTGTTTCACCAGTTAATTTATCCGTTTATACATGCCATGGGGAGCTACCCCAAAAGTTAGCGACTAAACTGTTTTTCCAATACCGAACACTAGGTAACCGTTGCGTTTCCGCAGGATGCCCCGATGTCAATGTTCTATCATCATTGACGGATGCCTGAGTACATTAGTTCACGACCGATCCCAAACCAGGGCACGGTGTGAGGCTGGTAAAACCTAAATAGCGCTATCAACTAATAACCCGTTCGCCTGGCCCCGGCGACTAATCGGTATTATGTAGTAGGGACTTGAGTGATAGAGTTTCGTTTAGTGCCGTTTGGTTGCATTCCGTATAAACAGTAATTAACTAAAAGGTTTCCCAATACAAGGGAAGGAAAAGTAAGTTTGTTCCCAGTAACTAGGGAAGGAATGTAAATGGTATCCCCTTTACAAGGGGATAGGGTTGTTTTAGTCTCGTGTCCCAAACCATCGGGACGCATGCTTTTAAGTTGTGAACTCACCTTGGGTTGCTCGGTAGATTTATGTTACTTGTCAAACACGTTGGTCACCACGTCCTAACATGGTTACCGGTATAGGTCAGGTTCGGTGTACAAGTAATCACGTAAAAACTTACACATAACTAACACGTATAATGCATATAATTAGACGGTGGGTTATTGGGCCGGCCCTAACAGTAACACAGTCAAACAGCATCACATAGTCCAGTTAACAGGTAGCCCATAATACACATAATGGCCCAATAACCAAAGTGGACAGCCCAGTCGCAACCAGGAGGTCTCGAGTCGCAACCAGGAGGTCTCGGCTTGTCACGTTATGGTTGCGAGTCGCAACCGTGTGGTCTCGAGTCATCATGCTGTGGTTGCGAGTCGCAACCGTCGTACTCTCGAGTCGCAATCGTGTGGTTTCGAGTTGTCCTGCTATGGTTGCGAGTCGCAACGGCGTGGTCTCGAGTTGTCATGCCATGGTTGCGAGTCGCAACGGCGCGGTTGCGAGTCGGAATGCTGTCCCTTTCATGTACACGTGATGATGCAGATACATCAATCCCATTAGTACAATGTAATCAGGCCCAAATCAGGAAACAACCAATAAGGTTTCTACTAACACTTTGCCTAATCTGACTATCAAACCAAATAGATCAAACTTTGCCATTTTTGAATCTTCAAACCACATTCAACAAGTTCATCCTATATTCATAGTTTTCTAGGGTTTTCACTTTAACAAAATCATACATTTTGGACCGAAAATCACATATTTCTAACAAGATCATGATGCAAAAACAAGAAAACATACACTTTGTGACATTAAACATAACTCGGTTGGCCCTAATCATTCATAAACCATTATTCTTTAGCCATTATAAACATGTTATCAAGCTTCATACATAAGGGTTGTACACATAATGCCAAACTTCACAAATCATCCTAAAAGTCATGCATAACAATTATAACTAACCATTTTCTAGTTTATAAACATTTTATTCATCAAGCATTCAAGGCAACCATTATACATAAGTAACACTAACCGGTTGAGAAGAAGGAGAATGAGCCGAAACAAAGGAAGAAATGAGAGAAGATGAAGTGTCCGAGTGATGATCTTGTCCGAGATTCCTTGACCGAGATTCTTGTGAGATCCGAAAGTTGGAGGAAGAGAATGGGTTGTTGTTTTGGGGTTTTCTAGTTGGGAGAGAATGGAAGTGTTGGTGTGTGTAAAATGAAGGAAGTGGGGGAAAGGTGGGATTATATACAAGGTTCCAAAATAAGCTTAGGGGGGGGGGGGTTTCGGCCCAAACCGGTTACGGCCCAAAGGCCCACTCAAGACCGAGTGGCCCACTCGCAACCGGGTGGTTGCGAGTCATGGTCTCGAGTCGTGGTCTCGACTCTCATACATATATATATATATTACATACATATCACACATATCATGTAAAAGTCACGTTTCCATTTAATAATATTTATATATACACAAAATATTACAAGGTGTTCGTTCGGAAAAACCTAGAGTGTCACATTATCCCCAAGTTTTAAGAACTTTCGTCCCGAAAGTTAAGGCAGCCACTGCCAAGCTAGCGTGTTTCAACGGGGTGTCACATCATCCCCCCGTTAGTTTGGAATTTCGTCCCGAAATTCAGTTGTAGCTTCAGTGCTGGGGGTTTCGTTTGGGAACAACTGGGGATACTTGGACTTCATCTGGTCTTCCCGCTCCCAGGTAAACTCTGGGCCACGTCGTGAGTTCCAACGAACTCGCACGAGAGGTATCTGGCTACGTTTGAGGGTTTTGATCTCTCGATCCGTAATCTCAATCGGTTCCTCAGTAAAGTGTAGCTGTTCATCAATAGTGAGTTCCTTGAAAGGAATTATGAGTGTTTCATCTGACAGACACTTCTTCAGATTGGACACGTGAAAGACATTGTGCACTGCACTCAGCTCTGCAGGCAGGTTCAATCTATAAGCAACCTTACCGATTTTCTCGGTAATTTCGAATGGTCCAACATATCGTGGATTCAGCTTGCCTCGTTTACCAAAACGAACCACACCCTTCCAGGGTGAGACTTTAAGTAGAACCCGGTCCCCGACCTGGAATTCTAGCGGTTTCCTACGCTTGTCAGCGTAGCTTTTCTGACGGTCACGAGCTGCCGCCATGCGTTGCCTTATCTGTGAAATCTTTTCCGTTGTATCTACCACTAGTTCTGGGCCTGTGAGCTGACTATCACCGACTTCCGCCCAGCAAAGAGGTGATCGGCATTTACGACCGTATAATGCCTCAAAAGGTGCCGCCTGAATACTAGTGTGGTAGCTGTTGTTGTAGGAGAATTCCACCAGCGGTAGATGCTTCTCCCAGTTCTTGCCAAAATCGATCACACATGCCCTAAGCATGTCTTCTAGGGTTTGGATGGTGCGTTCAGACTGCCCATCCGTTTGTGGGTGGTAAGCGGTGCTCATGTCCAAACGTGAGCCAAAGGATTTGTGCATAGCTTGCCACAACTCGGAAGTAAAACGAGCGTCTCGGTCGGAAATAATAGAAGTTGGCACCCCGTGCCTGGAGACTACTTCCTTTAAATAGATCTCTGCCAAGGTAGAAAACTTGTCTGTTTCCTTAATGGCCAGAAAGTGTGCAGACTTAGTCAGTCGATCTACTATCACCCAAATAGTGTCATTCCCGCGTTGAGATCTAGGTAGCCCCATAACAAAATCCATGGAAATTTGCTCCCATTTCCACTTCGGGATTTCGGGTTGCTGGAGTAGGCCTGCCGGTTTCTGATACTCAGTCTTGACTCTTGCGCAGGTCAAACATTTGCTAACGTATGCTGCTATGTGGGCTTTCATGCCAGGCCACCAGTAAGTGGTCCTTAAGTCGTGGTACATCTTATCTGAACCAGGATGTACTGAATAACGGGACTTATGGGCTTCGTCCATCACAAGCTCTCGTAGATCTCCGTAAAGTGGGACCCAAATGCGCCCTGCCACATAGTAGGCGCCGTCTTCTTTTTGCTCTAATCGTTGTCTCGATCCTCGCAGGGACTCAGCCCTGACGTTTTCCGGTTTCAGAGCTTCAGTCTGGGCATTTCGAATCTGAGTAGGGAGACTAGACTGGATGGTAAGTTGTAACGCTCGCACGCGCTTTGGTATGGTGTCCTTTCGGCTGAGGGCGTCTGCCACGACATTGGCCTTGCCCGGATGATACTTTATGGCGCATTCGTAGTCATTCAAGAGTTCGACCCATCTACGTTGTCGCATGTTTAATTCCTTTTGCTTGAAGATATGCTCGAGACTCCTGTGATCGGTGTAAATGGTGCACTTGGTACCGTACAGGTAATGTCTCCATATCTTAAGCGCAAAGATCACTGCTCCCAGTTCCAAATCATGCGTTGTGTAGTTCCTTTCGTGTGTCTTGAGTTGTCGAGATGCGTAGGCAATAACTTTCTCGCGTTGCATCAACACGCAACCGAGCCCATGAATAGACGCATCGCAGTAAACCACAAAGTCGTCAGTGCCTTCAGGCAACGAGAGAATAGGAGCACTACAGAGGTTATCCTTAAGCCTCTGAAAAGCAGATTCCTGTGCTTCATTCCACCTGTAGGTGACGCCTTTCTGAGTGAGCGTAGTGAGGGGTTGTGCAATCTTTGAGAATCCCTGAATGAATCTGCGGTAGTAACCTGCCAATCCCAAGAATTGGCGAACTTCAGTGGGAGTCTTAGGTGTAGGCCAGTTCTTTATCGATTCGATCTTAGCTGGGTCCATATGAATTCCGTCCTTATTAACCACATGGCCGAGGAAATGGACTTCTCGAAGCCAGAAGTCACATTTCGAGAATTTGGCGTACAGCTGTTCGTTGCGAAGGAGTTCCAGAATAAGACGTAGGTGTTGTTCATGCTCTTCTTGACTTTTCAAGTAGATCAGGATGTCGTCTATAAACACGATCACAAATTTGTCGAGGTAAGGCTTGCACACTCGGTTCATGAGATCCATGAATACCGCAGGCGCGTTGGTCATTCCAAAGGGCATAACAAGGAATTCATAATGACCATAACGAGTTCTGAATGCAGTTTTGGAGATGTCTTCATTACGGACCCTTAACTGATGGTAGCCTGATCGCAGGTCAATCTTAGAATAGTAGCTCGATCCTTGCAACTGATCGAATAGGTCGTCGATTCGTGGGAGAGGGTAACGATTCTTGATGGTAACCTTGTTCAGCTCACGATAGTCAATGCACATTCGGAACGTGCCATCTTTCTTCTTAACAAAGAGTACCGGTGCTCCCCAGGGTGATGAACTAGGGCGAATAAACCCTTTATCCAAAAGTTCCTGTAGTTGAGTAGAGAGTTCCTTCAATTCTGCGGGGGCTAGTCGATAAGGCGCACGAGCTATTGGCGCTGCTCCGGGAGCTAGCTCGATTTGAAATTCGACCTGACGGTGGGGAGGGAGTCCAGGTAGTTCCTCAGGAAATACCTCGGGATAGTCACGCACTACCGGAAAATCTTCAATCCTCTTTTCCTTTTCCTGTGTGTTGGTGACAAGTGCTAAGATAGCGGTGTGCCCTTTTCGTAAACACTTCTGGGCCTTCAAGAAAGAGATAACGCCGGAGATTTCTCCGCCTTTGCCACCTTGTACAATGAGGGGTTTGCCAGAACGACGGAGAATACGAACTGCTTTCTCTTGACAGAGGATCTCAGCGCGATGCTTGGACAACCAATCCATACCAATAACGACGTCGAAGCTTCCAAGAGTAACAGGGAAAAGATCGATACTAAATGTCTGACCAGACAACTCTAGTTTGCAGCCTTTGATAACGTGTGAGGCCTCGATGTTTCTACCATTAGCTAACTCGACGATATGAGGAGAACTTAGTAATGAAAGCGGACGCTTAAGCTTCTTACTAATACGTAGGGATACATAACTAGCATCGGCACCGGAATCAAATAACACAGAAACATAACGATCATCGAGTAGGAACTTACCCGCCACGACATTGGGGTCATTCCTTGCTTCTCCAGCTCCAATCACAAAAGCCCTTCCTCTAGCACCATTCCCCGCATTGTTGTTCTGATTGTTGTTTCCAGCTCCCTGATTGTTGTTGCGATTCTGATTCAGTTCAGGGCAATCCTTCTTAAAGTGCCCCTCAGCTCCACACTTAAAACATGCTCGGTCGTTTCCCTGCTGCTGTTGCTGTTGGGGTTGTTGCTGATTCTGTCTTGCTGGGAACTAACTTCTACAATCCTTGGCTTCGTGCCCCATCTTGTGGCATCGCTGACACTGACCCTTGTTACATGCCCCATTGTGGTGTCTGTTACACTTGTTGCACTTAGGGTAGCTTCCCCGGTAGCCACCCTGCTGCTGAGTGCCTTTGTTGTTGTCAGTTTTCCTTTGCTGTGCTGGGGCCTGAGTGGGGTTAGCATCCTTGCTTTGATTTCCTTCCCACTTACGCTTGTTGTCACTAGAAGTTCCGACAGTAGCACTGATCCTTTTGGGCAACCTGCCCTCTTCTACGGCCTGATCAGTAAGTTTGTGAGCAAGTCGAACGATCGGCTGAATGGTAGTGTGGTTGGCTGAAGTTACATGGCTTCGAATTTCTGGAGCCAAACCCTTGATGTACAGTTCGATTCTTCGATACATGGGTCGAGACATGTTTGGGCAAAGAGCAGCATAGTCATTGGACAGCTTGGTGTAGGTTTCAATCTCTGACCCAACCATCTTAAGCGCATAGTACTCATTCTCAAGCTTATGGATGTCATCCCGGTGACAGTATTCCTCCTTAATCATGTCCTTGAAATCCTCCCATGCAGTAGCATTAGCAGTTTCCAAACCAAACATCTGAATTTGCGCCTTCCACCAAGAAAGCGCGTTTCCTTCAAGCGTAGCAGTAGCAAACTTCACCCAGTTCGCAGGGGGACACTCACAGACAGCAAAGACAGCTTCAATTTTCTCAATCCAATGCAGAAGACCTATGGCACCCTCAGTGCCGTTGAAAGGGAGAGGCTTGCAATCCATGAAAGTTTTGAAAGTACACACTGGTGGTTGCGCAGGTGCATGCTGACCTGTTCGTGAGAAGCGAAGCGTATAGGTTTAGAGGCGAAAGACGATGTGGCGGTAGGATCTAAACATCCTAAAACAACGAGCTTACCTATAGGGTGAGCTGCGAAAGCTGCAGCCACTGTGTTGAGCAGGTTAGTGAACTGAGCCTGAGTCATGTTGATGTTTCCTCTTCCACGTCCACTCATTGTCTTCATAACCAGAAAACACAGTATGAGTGTGATGCCGTAGTGTAGCGAGAATGAGATAGAAGAGAGAGGTGTATCTATCTAATTAGGCATACTAGTACATATAGCAAAACAGGAAACATAAAGTAAGCAAACAAGTAAACACTGGTCCGAGCTATGAGGTCAAAAGTGTTGAGCCTTGTACTTGGAGTGTAGTGTCGTCGCGAGTCACGGGTTATAGTCTGGTTTTTCTCAAAAAGATTTTCCCCTTTTTAAAACCAAGTTCACTATAACCAATGGCTCTGATACCAATCTGTCACACCCCCAAAATCCACCTGCGGATAACACCCGCTTCGAGGGCGTGACTGACCAGGATCCAGCCACCAATTATACTGAATAATTAAATTGTTAACAAAAAGTAATACTTAATAACCATAAGATTAGTAAATATCAAGTTCAGAGTTTAAGGTTTCAAGTTCAAACAGTAATAAGTAGCGGAAGCATAAGTAAGGCAGTTTAAACAAAGTTCATAGTTCAAAATAAGGTAACACCCAACACCAGGGTGGACAGACACTACTCGTTCCCAAGCAGCAAGCTCCTTCGTCACTGGTTACCTGCAAAGCATGCAGTAAGGGGTCAACAATAATGCTGAGTGAGTTCACTAGTTGTCCAGTTTTAATTACCAAAAACTTGTTTCACCAGTTAATTTATCCGTTTATACATGCCATGGGGAGCTACCCCAAAAGTTAGCGACTAAACTGTTTTTCCAATACCGAACACTAGGTAACCGTTGCGTTTCCGCAGGATGCCCCGATGTCAATGTTCTATCATCATTGACGGATGCCTGAGTACATTAGTTCACGACCGATCCCAAACCAGGGCACGGTGTGAGGCTGGTAAAACCTAAATAGCGCTATCAACTAATAACCCGTTCGCCTGGCCCCGGCGACTAATCGGTATTATGTAGTAGGGACTTGAGTGATAGAGTTTCGTTTAGTGCCGTTTGGTTGCATTCCGTATAAACAGTAATTAACTAAAAGGTTTCCCAATACAAGGGAAGGAAAAGTAAGTTTGTTCCCAGTAACTAGGGAAGGAATGTAAATGGTATCCCCTTTACAAGGGGATAGGGTTGTTTTAGTCTCGTGTCCCAAACCACCGGGACGCATGCTTTTAAGTTGTGAACTCACCTTGGGTTGCTCGGTAGATTTATGTTACTTGTCAAACACGTTGGTCACCACGTCCTAACATGGTTACCGGTATAGGTCAGGTTCGGTGTACAAGTAATCACGTAAAAACTTACACATAACTAACACGTATAATGCATATAATTAGACGGTGGGTTATTGGGCCGGCCCTAACAGTAACACAGTCAAACAGCATCACATAGTCCAGTTAACAGGTAGCCCATAATACACATAATGGCCCAATAACCAAAGTGGACAGCCCAGTCGCAACCAGGAGGTCTCGAGTCGCAACCAGGAGGTCTCGGCTTGTCACGTTATGGTTGCGAGTCGCAACCGTGTGGTCTCGAGTCATCATGCTGTGGTTGCGAGTCGCAACCGTCGTAGTCTCGAGTCGCAATCGTGTGGTTTCGAGTTGTCCTGCTATGGTTGCGAGTCGCAACGGCGTGGTCTCGAGTTGTCATGCCATGGTTGCGAGTCGCAACGGCGCGGTTGCGAGTCGGAATGCTGTCCCTTTCATGTACACGTGATGATGCAGATACATCAGTCCCATTAGTACAATGTAATCAGGCCCAAATCAGGAAACAACCAATAAGGTTTCTACTAACACTTTGCCTAATCTGACTATTAAACCAAATAGATCAAACTTTGCCATTTTTGAATCTTCAAACCACATTCAACAAGTTCATCCTATATTCATAGTTTTCTAGGGTTTTCACTTTAACAAAATCATACATTTTGGACCGAAAATCACATATTTCTAACAAGATCATGATGCAAAAACAAGAAAACATACACTTTGTGACATTAAACATAACTCGGTTGGCCCTAATCATTCATAAACCATTATTCTTTAGCCATTATAAACATGTTATCAAGCTTCATACATAAGGGTTGTACACATAATGCCAAACTTCACAAATCATCCTAAAAGTCATGCATAACAATTATAACTAACCATTTTCTAGTTTATAAACATTTTATTCATCAAGCATTCAAGGCAACCATTACACATAAGTAACACTAACCGGTTGAGAAGAAGGAGAATGAGCCGAAACAAAGGAAGAAATGAGAGAAGATGAAGTGTCCGAGTGATGATCTTGTCCGAGATTCCTTGACCGAGATTCTTGTGAGATCCGAAAGTTGGAGGAAGAGAATGGGTTGTTGTTTTGGGGTTTTCTAGTTGGGAGAGAATGGAAGTGTTGGTGTGTGTAAAATGAAGGAAGTGGGGGAAAGGTGGGATTATATACAAGGTTCCAAAATAAGCTTAGGGGGGGTTTCGGCCCAAACCGGTTACGGCCCAAAGGCCCACTCGAGACCG
Organism: Helianthus annuus; assembly: GCF_002127325.2. NCBI lineage: Eukaryota > Viridiplantae > Streptophyta > Magnoliopsida > Asterales > Asteraceae > Helianthus > Helianthus annuus. The sequence goes on from NC_035441.2 coordinate 77,138,731, forward strand.
AGTGGCCCACTCGCAACCGGGTGGTTGCGAGTCATGGTCTCGAGTCGTGGTCTCGACTCTCATACATATATATATATATATATATATATATTACATACATATCACACATATCATGTAAAAGTCACGTTTCCATTTAATAATATTTATATATACACAAAATATTACAAGGTGTTCGTTCGGAAAAACCTAGAGTGTCACATTGAAGTTCTCGAAGCTGTTCTTAGCGATCAATCCGTTATTTCTTCTATCTCGGTTAGTGTTAATCATTGCTGGTTGAATTATTGTTCACTGCGTAAGTGATATCAGATTTAATTGATTCTAAGTAGGACTCATGTTCATGATTAGATGATGTTTTGATTATAATGGGATCTAGATTATCGAATTACGGATTCGTATGTGAAAGTTGGATTGTTTGATGAGTTGTGGCTAGTAGATAGGGTTGATATTCTGTCACGAACTATTTTAGACTAACTCGATGCTCTTGAATGAAATTGTTATACCACGATTATGTTTTGATTTGATGTTGTACACATGATCATCACTGGATTGTATGAATACACATATTAGCTTTGAGGGTATCAATGATTTCAGAATGATTGCATGTTTACTGCTTGATTGTGGGTAATCTTTGGGTAACGGCTGTTCATGATGATTAGGGATTCTGTGTTTAATTGTTTGACCCACGTAACTGACATTCTGGGCAAAACGCTGCTTTCGGCGAAACAAACATGACGTAACAGATGCGTTTCGCCGAAACCACTTAACGACGAAACGAACACGGCGAATCAAGTGTGTTTCGCCGAAGACATCACGACGAAACAAAAGAGGTGTCTCGTTGAAGGGTTACACGATGAAACAGGGGTGTTTCGTCAAGAGGGTAATCTGCACAATAACATAGTTTGAATCTGTTAAGACTTAACTGGATTAATTAACTGCCGTTATATGATATGCATGACTTGTATGAACTTGATTAATTGTCTTGTGTTATTCGTGATTGCTGATTTAGCACCACAGTGATAGTATATGCATAAGTGGACTTGTGAATATAAACTGATTATGTACACGTGCGTACTTTAGGACTTGGCTGATTGTTTGTGAGCACATACCTTAGCATACCGAGCAAACCAAGGTGAGTTCACACTCTTACCAAGGCATGGGATTCCGGGGGTAGGAAATGGGATTGAATGATTACTTGCACTTACATTGTTATTGGGAATTACGGATCACTTACCTCGTTAGGGGAAGGTCACTTATAGATACTGATAGACTAGTGATACAAATAATACTCTTCGCACACATGCCTGGAATGGCCGCGATACGAATACGAATCTTCGCAAACATGCCTGGAATGGCCGCGATACTAAAACTAATCTTCACAAACATGCCTGGAGGGCCGCGATACAGATATAACTAGTCTACAATACATGGGAAACTCCCACTAATCTTCGCAAACATGCCTGGAGGGTCGCGATACAAATAAATACGATACATGGTTTACTAAACAAGCAAACGGTTTACGAAATGAACACTATAACTAAACAACCAACTGTGAACTCGCTCAACTAGTTGTTGACTCTCTATTACATGCCTTGCAGGTCGTTAGATACACATGGAGCTTGCACTGGGAAGCGCGGTCATTGTGGACATGGATCGTGAATGCTATGTTAAACATTTATGACATTTCAAACTTATACTTATGTTGGGTTTACTTTTATGCTTCCGCTAAACATTGAACTATATTTATGTTTTGAACACCTTTCATATTGGGTTGGTTGAATTACATTTACTATTTACATTGTTCAATATGATTGGTGGCTTGATCCTGGTCATGTCACGCCTCCATGCGGTGATACTCCGCGTGTGGATTTTGGGGGTGGGGTGTGACAGATTGGTATCAGAGCCATTGGTTATAGAGAACTTGGTTTTAATAAGGGGAAAACGTTTTTATTAAAACCAGACTATAACCTGTACAGTGCTCAACGATCCACAACGACGCTTCGCTCCACATGCAAGGCTCAACACACTAGGTACTACTATTCATGTTTACATTGCCTACTTGCTAGATTATATAGGACTTTGCTCATGGTATGCTTAGATAAATGTAACACTTATTGCCTGAGAACACTCGTGTGCTTACTCTCTTCTGTCATTGCACTTTTCGCGAACCTCTCTCACTTATGTTGCCTTTGATATGAAGATCATGGCTGGACGCATTAACATGACACAAGCCCAGTTGACGGCTCTGATTAACGAACAAGTTGCTGCGGCGCTTGCAGCCGCACAAGCAGGAGGTATACCCTGCAGTCATAACTCACACTAGGATCCTTAGATCCTACACTACCAAACCAACTCTTGTGTTTAACCTTATCCTGTTCTTATACACAACAGGTCAACACGCTCAGCCACCTGTTTGCACTTTCAAGAATTTCATGGACTGTCGTCCTAGCACATTCAGTGGCACTGAAGGAGCAGTTGGACTCCTCCATTGGTTCGAAAAGCTCGAGTCCGTATTTGAGATGTGTGAATGCCCTGAGGCTCGCATGGTGAAGTACGCCACTGGTATTCTAGAAGGCATTGCGCTGACTTGGTGGAATGCGCAAGTTCAGATTTTAGGGTTGGCAGCTGCTAACGCTACCCCTTGGAATGATTTCAAGGAACTGATCAAACGGGAATACTGCACACGTGATAACATCCACAAGTTGGAAGTGGAGTTCTTTCATTTGAAAATGACGGGGTCAGAAATTGAAGCTTACACAAAAAGGTCTAACGAGCTGGCCATCCTGTGTCCAACTATGGTGGACCCTCCTATCAAGCGTATTGAGTTGTATCTCAAGGGGCTAGCGCCAAAAATTCAAAGTCACGTGACATCGGCCAACCTTGATAATATCCAGGATATTCAACGTCTTGCTCATCGCCTCACAGATCAGGCAGTGGAACAGAACAGGCTGCCTAAACGTATCAGTGCTACTGATGCTACTACTTCCGCTATTCCCAGTGATAACAAGCGGAAATGGGATGGGGATTCCAGCAAGGGTTCAGCTACAGCTCAGTCTCAGGTTCAGCAACGCAAGACTGATAACTACCAGAGCCCTGGTCAGCAATCTTTGGGTAATGAAAGACAGGGTGGATATCGAGGAACTAGTGTAGGCTCTCTACACTACTTGTTTTATTTTGGTTGTGAATATATAAAATCACCGGGGTAACCCTTTACCCAAAAAAAACGTGTTGGGCCTTTAACGGGCCTCGGCGAAACTGGGCCGGCGAAACACATCCGTTTCGTCGGGATTGGGGTGACGAAACAAACTCTTATTTCATCGTGATTGGTTATGGCGAAACTCAATCTGTTTCGTCGAGTTGACTGATGGCGGAACACTTTGTTTCGTTGGGTCTCATTTCAACAGTTATGCAAGTCAAACAGTCAAGCAACTAACATGATTAAGCACATATCATATCAAACCAATGTCTCATATAATAATTCAGTGTACAATTACAAGTCAAACAATCAAACAACTAACAGTCAACGAGCAATTAATGCGAACATGGAATCTTGGAAACTCGAGTTGTCACACACGGGGGCGGGCTGACCTGGACACGGCCCCGTGTCTGGAAGCTGTCTTATGGAGTTTCTCCATTTTCTAAGGAACTTATTTACATCGGGTGGTTCCTTACTGGTTGGAACAACCCCAAAGTGCCTAAGATACCTTAATTGCTCTAGACTAAGACGAGAACGCAAGAGGTTGTCGGTGAGGGTAATTCCTATGTTTATTTTAGGTGGACAAGTCCAACCCTTTTCCGGGCTCTCGTTAAAGAAGGTATATGCCGAATCGCTCAGGTCTATGTATGCACCGAACGAAGTCGATGGAGAGTCCATCACGGCACAATCGGCACAGGGACGACTATCATCCACGTCTTTGCTAGAAATGAAGGTAAGATTGGAAACAACGAGGTTGTTTTCATGCGATCCTAACTCTTCTTCTTGGTTATCGTCTTGGGATGAATCAATGAAATCCTTCCAAAGCTCTTTTAACCAATTAAGAATTAGATTTTCTAATTGAATTAACTCGTCAAGGAGCATTTCTCCTAGAATATCCGGTTGGGCGCACTCGAGGGAGAGATAGTGATTATTTTTACTTTCGCCCCTCTTAAAGTTATAGGGAGACGATGGGTCTAAATAGTGGGGCTTATAATTTAGAAAATAACATTCTAATTCTTTATGGTTGCCGCCACATAATCGACACCACGTACCATAAGAGTGCCGAAAGTAAAAAGAATTACCATCACTCATGTTTGTGTCAGAAATTACCAACCGCCGAGATCTAACGGTTCTGTTTTCAGTAACTGGATCTTGGGCACGGGGGCATGTTGAGTGAGCACGGCCCCGTGTTCAGCTTACTGTCTGACTTAAAACAAGATTGCCAGTTCCAATGATTGGGCACGGGGCGTGTTCAGCGGGCACGGCCCGTGCTGAGCTCTGCAGAGGCTGAAAAACTAGAAAAAATCCTAAAAAAAATAAAAAGAAAATAAAAAAATGATTAGGCCGTTGATTCCTAACTTTCTTAAAATCCTTGTGTCCCCGGCAACGGCGCCAAAAAAACTTGATGCGTGCTAGTGTGTATATGTTTTAAGTATATATTTTAAGCCCTTTTTACACTTTTTAGCCAAGTTTTAAATTTATAAAACACGATATTTACTAACACTACACACACATATTGTGACAACCCTCAAATTCACATGTATTCCGTACAATTTACTAATGATAATTAAAGTGCTTGACGACTGTGTTGAATTACTTAACTGCTTTCTGATATCTGTGATATGCTTACAAGCGCTTGTTAACATACTAGTAGTATGCAGAAAAGTCACTAAATAGTCCGTTATAATTTCCTAAGTGTTAGAAAATAAAAACGTTACAAAAATATACATGTATGACACTTTTTTTTTGGGTAAAGGGTTACCCCGGTGATTTTATAACATATAAAAAAAAAACAAGTAGAAGGCTGAAAATACCCCCTAGTTCTCTGAGTGACATACCACATCAGAGTTCAACCAAGAAAAACAACCAAAAGAAAACCAATTACATGAAACACAAGAAACAAACATTGGTCTTCAATCTTCATCCAAGAATTCTTCCTTTTCCATCTTCCACTTTTCCAAAAACCGTTTGACATTTGAATTTTGCTTGTATTTGAACGAGATCAGCTTTGTTCTTACCGTGCTAATAACAATATCAGCCGTCTTCTCTGGAGGTCTTAATCGATTACTAAAAAATCTAGCGTTTCGTTCACTCCAAATGACATAAGCTGCAGCCGCCACTACCAATCTTCCAGCCACCGAAACAACCGTCTTCGACTTTGCCCTGGAGATCAGCCATTCCGAAATGTCCTCCCATGAATCCATAATCATATCCATGTCTACTTTCAGTCGAACCTTATGCCATACTGATGACGAGTATGGGCATTCAAAAAACAAGTGCTCATGTGTTTCTAATCCAGCGTGACATAACAAGCAACACATCAGATTCATAGAGCCCGTAACTACGTGATTCCACTTCAAAATCCTGTCTTGAGTCCAAAGTTTCTTTTTAAAAATAAGCCAACACATGAACGAATGTTTAGGAATATTGTACGAGGACCAAACAACTTTCGACCACCTAATCGGCTGGTCACGGATCCGGATAGTATCCCACACTTCTCTAGACGTGAACGGAACAAGCTTTTCTTCAGAATTCTTCCATAACACCCTATCTTGCATGTTAGTTAGCGTTAGACGCTGAAGTTGAAACAAGTTCGGATATTGACTCCTCCATTCTTCCGGCCAATCCCATCGACCATCAATAAACGCTTCCGTTACTATTGACTTAACTGAAAACCCATAGCGAGCCAATTGACGAGGAGTAACAACATGATATAACAGGCATTCATTCGACCATTTATCAAACCACAAGTAAGTATTTTGCCCATTACCAATCTTTTTCCACAAGTGATCCCGAAAAACATCCCTGCATCTCATTAATCTTTTCCATCCCCATGTTGAACTGGGTTGAATCGGAATGTCCCAGAGACTACGACCACGAAGTCTATATAAAGACACCCATTTAGTCCATAACTGTCACACCCCGACCACGTAAAACAACAAAATGTGGCGGAAACGTCGGGGAGTGTTGTAACAGAATCATTGTTTCACAACCATGGATTAAATAGTTTTGTTTTATTGAATTATTGAATTCAATGTTTTGGTACAATTTAAAATAAAACAAATAATTGTTTCTCAGTTTTAAGTCGCTAAGGCACAAGTCCATCCTATGTGTAGCGTGCATCAACAATCATCACATAGCAGTACCTGAAACATATATGAAAATATGGTACGTCAGCATAAAAATGCCTGTGAGTAACATAGGATTTTGTGTATTAGATTCATGGCTTTAGATAGTATGAGAAAAGGTTTTATGTTTTTCAAAATAGCCATGAATCTAATGTAAAAGTTTTGTTTCTGAAAATGTGTCGTTTTGGAAAACGGGTTTATAGTATAGACAAAAATATACTTTGGTTTTCAAAAGTTTGTACAAATAGTATATCATAGTATACTTTAGTTTTGAAATAGTTAAATGGATAGTATATCAAAATATACTTTAGTAATTAAAATAATAGTTTCGGTAGTATATCTCAAGTATACTTTAGTTTAAGAATAAAAGTATTGGTAGTATATCAAATTATACTTTGGTTTGTAAATAGCATATCAATTATGCTTTGGTTTAAAAGTAGCATATCAACTATGCTTTAGATAGTATATCAAAATATACTTTAGTTTAAAATAACAAAGTAGGTAGTATATCAAACTATACCTTGGAAAATAGTAGCATATCAAACTATGCTTTGGATAGTATATCAAAATATACTTTAGTTTAAAATAACAAAGTAGGTAGTATATCAAACTATACTTTGGAAAATAGTAGCATATCAAACTATGCTTTGGATAGTATATCAAAATATACTTTAGTTTAAAATAACAAAGTATGTTAAAACATATGTTGGATTTTGTACTTAGTATATCAAAATATACTTTGGTATATCACATTTGAGAGCACATCAAACTGTACTTTTGTAGTATATCGACATATACAAAGAGAGTGTGATTTGGTATTCAACAAAGCCTTAGTGTATCAAACTACACTTTGGAGACTATAGAAATACCACGAAGGCAATTTCTATTTGGTTTAAATTTGGTTTCTGACATTCCATACAACAGGAATGGGGTGTCTAGTCCTATAGCGCTATATCATACTACCAATCGGCTGGGTGAATGTATAAAAATGGTACAATCCAACAATTTGTTTATTAAGTTTTGGAAAAATCAGTGTTTAAACCATAGGAAATCGTTTAATTTGTCAAAAGAATGTGTACTAAACATGTATAATCATGTAGTTTAAAATCAGGAAAATAACAGATAGGCATATATGTTTCACCCCAAAACATTTGAAACAGTAAAAGAGGGGACTATGTACTCACTTGAGATTGCAAGTATCCTTGATTAAGTGTCCTAACAAAGCTCGGGAAATCAAGGAATCAAGTGGCACCTAGTATGGATCACTATGTTAAACAATCGGATCCTAAATCGGAAGATAGGATAGAATGACGTTCTATAAATCAAATGAGTATTGCAACTCATATGGCATGATTTAATAGACCTAACATTCTGATTGGAAGGCCTACCTAAGTGCTTTTGACCCGTTTCGACACATTATGGTAACATAAGCCACTATAATGCGTCGTTTGCGTAAAACTAGGTTCGGATGGTTAACTATGTGCTATGTCAAGTCTTACATGCCCAATTATCCCTAAACATGTTACTAATTCAGATTATATGTTGAAAATATGTTCACATAATCAAAATACGGATTTTAGCTTCAAAAGGGCATTTTGGTCATTTCCTATGGGCATACAAGCTAACTAGCATACGACTAACCAATCCTATGTGATCATAAGGTATAACCTCAGTGGTTATTCCCTATGAATCTATGATCACTTACTAAGCTTGGTCGGATCCTAAAGATCGACCAAATGGGTCGGGTTCGGAAGGCTAAGCGGTTGTTTAGACCGCTTACCTTACGACCCTAAACAAGCACTAATCTAATAGTGTCGAGTTAAACATGTCAAAACATGTCTAACCTAGTGATTTGGTATCAAAACAAAGTGTTTTGATACCCTAAAGTAGTTCCGTTGCAAAATGCGTGCTAAAACGCATTTTGACCGAAACTTTGACTCGACACTACAACTAGATAACGTGGTAATCAGCGGTTATAATCGCGAAGGATTATAACTATCGTGATTACAATCACGTGTCAAAGTTCAATTGTACTTTGACTTGACCAATTGATGGTCAAAACCGAAAGTCAAACTGTTGGCCAAACGTTTGACTTTCTGCACTACATAAGGAAAAAGCAAATAAAAGAATGAAAGAAGGCTCACAATAGTCCTTGCTATCTTTTCTACAAAGAAGACAAGTCCCAAAAAGCTTAGAAGAGAGCTCCAAAGCAGATTAGAGAGGAGAAGAATGAGGTATGAGCATGGAATGAATGAAGTTGATGGCTATTTATACTTGTGGTGAGTTAATAGGATCATCACAAGTGTTTTGCTTGGTCATTAAGCATTAATCCTAGCCATACATGTGTTACAAGCTGATTAGAAGCCTTGGTGAACACACAAACTTGCCCACCACACAAAGAAATTGCACAAACAGCCCCTGAATTTGCAAACAGATGCTGAAAATGAACTTTCTGCCCAGATGAGGCACTCGCGTAGCGCGACGGCATAGGCCTTAGGGCTCGCGCTACGCTACGGTGTGCCTGATACAGCAAAGTTTCACAAAATGGCAGAAATGGTCCCTGCACGCGTTTAAAGCCTTTTTCGATGCGTTTAAACCCCGTTAACCTCATTTCAAGGCTCTAAAATGAAGTTAAAGCATAGGAGACTCAAAACATGCTCAAAAATATCTCGGATGTCAGTTCGTTTGGTCGTACGATCGCGTTGTTCGGTTAATTACGACGGAAGTCGTAACGAACGCAAAAATCGACCCAAATTAAGCGACGAATGGAATTTTTGCATGGCGATCACTAAAATAAAAATATTTTAGTGTGTACAAAAATTTTGGATGTCCAGATGTGTCCAGAACGTAAGATATGCGCGAAAATGCAAACTTACGCCGTTTTTGACACTTTTAGTCCCTGAAAGATCACATAAGCATGTTTTCGCACACCGAACCACTCAAAGCTTGTTTCTAAGCTATGATTAGGTTATATATGGTATGTTTAACTTATGATCAAGTTCCGGACTATTCGTTACCTTACGAATCGGTATAGTTTCGCAGTTTTACGCAATTAGTCCCTGCGATCGAATAAACTTGTTTTTGCCATACCAAACCTTCCAAAACTTATTTCTAAGTTATGTAAAGGTCATTTAAGGTATGTTAAGTCTATTTCACTATTCCGGAGTGTTTGTCGCGTTAAACTGATTACGTTTACGCACCAGTGCGCGTATAACTTTCCAGAAAGCGATTTAAAGCTCGGAATTGAACAAGAATTGATATGTGCGAAAGATACACATATTTATACAAATTCCAAGTATGAAACACAATGTTTCATAGGTTTGGAATTTGTTTGGTGTTCGAGGTGACACAGGTGTCACAGTCTCCCCTACTTTAGGAAATTTCGTCCTGAAATTTATTTCTAGAGGAAACTTGTGAAGACAACTGTGATTGTTTCGCTTTTGAACGAATCCTCCGTTTCCCAAAGTAAAACTCTAGGTTACGCTTGGATTCTTAGCGAATCTGATAACTGCCAGAATGTCCTTGTTGCAGTAACAAAACACGGGGTTTCGAACAACGGATAGGAGAATGTTTCCTATGAAGACTATTATAGGAAACTTGTGTGTGCTCGAAATCAGAGTCGGAGAATGCAAAATAAGATTGACATTGGTCAAGGTCCAGGACTTCTAGCAATTTAAATAACGCTACTTTCGCAATGTAATAAGGAACACTTATATATAGGAAGTACCAGCGGCGTATCCACCATGCCCTTTTTACATTGTTCCCGTCTCGTTATTCTTATCACTATAGGTCTTAACACATGACAAAACTTGCTGTGGTTTCTGTGCACTGAATTCCATAATTACGTATGCATCCATAATTACGTAATTCCTTGCACAGTCCGCACAGTTCATCTCATAATGTGTAGGGTAAAATCAATCGAATAACCATGAAATGACTTGACTAGACCACCAAAGGATCTTTTTAACTAGATCAATGAACGATCCTTTTAACCAGATCAACACATGATCTTCCTTAACTTGACCGTTGTATGATCTCTTTAAATAGACCATTTAAGGGATCTTTATAACTCGGAACCAAATAATCGTTTTGAATCAGCACTTTGGAATCCAAGGTTCTTACTTATTTGCATAGAAGCCCCTTAAGGATTTAAGACAGTACTTTGAGTATCCTTCTGAGAATCTAACATATGAAAATACGGAAGATTCCACCAGGACTTAGATAACGAGCTTTGGAGTTACACATAAACACAAAATCACCAAATTATGTATTCGTTAATTTAGTTATTAGCTCGTTTGTGAATTTGAAGTACACTAGAAATCCAATCACGGACTTCAATTAGTACTTTAAAATATCCTCAAGAATCTAACTATGAAGATAGGAAGATCTTATAAGGATTTGGAATTTGTTTCTGTGATTTATAACATTCGTATTAGGATAAATAAAGAATCCAATTAAGGACTTACGATAGCACCTTTATCAAATCAAAGATTTGAAATGGTACTTCAAGTATCTGATTAAGAATTGCACCTGTACTTTGTTTCTTAAAAGAAACTAGTACTTAGGATTTTTGGGGAGATTACAAATGATCATAGAATAAAGGAATCACACGAGAAGTTTGTTCTGGAAAGAACATGGTTCTTTGGTGTCGGTATTGTAGGGGTATGTCGACACATACACACAATCGTATCAGTTTTGGAAATAAAATTGGAACAACCATTTTATTTATAATAACTGAATTGTCTCAAATGTCAAAAGATAACAAACAAAGGAAATACAAAAGACTAATTGTTCACTGCTGCGTTGTCATTTGCATTTGCCTCGTTTATGTTGAATACTCGTCCACGTGTTGGATTTGTATTAACAAGTCTTGGGCAATTGTTCCTGTAGTGAGTAAGGTCACCACAGTTATAGCACGATCCAGGAGGAAACTGTGCTCGAACAACGGCAGGATTTACAGCATTTTGGTTTTGGATAACATGGCGACATGTATTGACCAAGTGTCCCAAACGCCCACAGTGGGTACACTTCTGAGACGGTGTCTGATTCACATGATGACGGTTGCATTTGTTGCACAAAGGTGCAGTACCAATATAGTTCTTCCTAGCACGAGGCTGTGCTAATTGATTTGGTGCAACCTGATCATTCTGAGCGACCACTGCGAAGTTTTGTGAAGCCTTACGCTTCTTCGACTTCTTAGAGGACTCGGTCTGTTTATCCTTTGGTTTATCTTGTGCTGTCTTGTCAGATGGTCTTGGATCGCCTTTTCGGAAAAGCTTACCCTTCCTGATTTGAGATTCAGTCAGGGTGGCAGATAGTTCAATGGCTTGTCTGACGGTAGTAAGGTTGCTACCAGTAACAATATCCTGAACTGGGTCAGGAAGACCATCGATGTATCTTTCAATCGCCTTATCCAAGGGCGTAACCATGGTAGGACATAACAGACTCAATTCCTCGTATCGATCAGTGTAGGCTCGATGTTCACCGCTGTCTTGTTTAAGATCATCAAATTCACGTTCCAAAGCCCTAAGCTCATGACGAGGACAGAATTCCTTCATCATTAGAGCCCGAAGCTCTTCCCAGGTTTGTGCCATTGCTACATCGGCACCTCGATCCCTCATTATGCCGTTCCACCATGTGAGTGCTCTTTTTTGGAACACACTTGACGCAAACTCAACTTTTCGCTCGTTTGGGCATTGTACATGACGAAATGTGCTTTCAAGACTCTCAAACCACTGTAGGAGTCCCGTGGCCCCTTCAGACCCAGTAAATGTGAGTGGCTTAGCTGAGTTGAATGTTTTAAAGGTGCACTGAACATTGTTATTGTTTGCCTGATTTATCTGGGTGATAAGGTTCGGGAGTACAGCAGCGAATTGCTGAGCGATTAAGGCTGCCAAGGCGGCATCCTGAGCTTGATCACGTCGAGGAGGCATATTCTAAAAGAGCAAAGAAACACGAGGGAAAAACAAGTGAGATGCTATTGGATATTCAAAACTAGATGTTAAGAATATCGACAAGGCATAAGGATTGTGACCATTTATTCGTTACTTAAAACAAACAAACGACACTGTGACAAATCAAAGTAAATGGGTCAACATAATGTATCACTGAAGACATGCTCGCCTATAAGTGAACACTCACCCCAAGAGTTCCCAGGTAAGAGTGACTGGTCCGATACTGCGGATTTGTACGAACACTCTAGCCTTAGACAGAAAACTCAGGGTACAGGCATTCACTCTTCCAGTTTGCACGTGTTCACATTATTTAGACTCAAACTTTGACGGGATTTTGAAAACTCAAAAGGCACAAAGCTAAAGATGAATCAAACTGGAAGGGTTCAAAACCTAGTAATCAATCATCCAAGGATAGATGATTAATTTTTGAAGCGGATTTGTTATTGTGTTCTCGTTGTGGTTATCACCTAAGGATAGGTGACGTATTTTGTTTTAAGACTAAACACAAGATAACTTGTGATAGGGTCCTAGGAAGGTTATAGTCTAGGTCAAAACATTACTAATAACCTAATTCCCTATAACCATTGGCTCTGATACCAACTTTTCTGTCACACCCCGACCACGTAAAACAACAAAACGTGGCGGAAACGTCGGGGAGTGTTGTAACAGAATCATTGTTTCACAACCATGGATTAAATAGTTTTGTTTTATTGAATTATTGAATTCAATGTTTTGGTACAATTTAAAATAAAACAAATAATTGTTTCTCAGTTTTAAGTCGCTAAGGCACAAGTCCATCCTATATGTAGCGTGCATCAACAATTATCACATAGCAGTACCTGAAACATATATGAAAATATGGTACGTCAGCATAAAAATGCCTGTGAGTAACATAGGATTTTGTGTATTAGATTCATGGCTTTAGATAGTATGAGAAAAGGTTTTATGTTTTTCAAAATAGCCATGAATCTAATGTAAAAGTTTTGTTTCTGAAAATGTGTCGTTTTGGAAAACGGGTTTATAGTATAGACAAAAATATACTTTGGTTTTCAAAAGTTTGTACAAATAGTATATCATAGTATACTTTAGTTTTGAAATAGTTAAATGGATAGTATATCAAAATATACTTTAGTAATTAAAATAATAGTTTCGGTAGTATATCTCAAGTATACTTTAGTTTAAGAATAAAAGTATTGGTAGTATATCAAATTATACTTTGGTTTGTAAATAGCATATCAATTATGCTTTGGTTTAAAAGTAGCATATCAACTATGCTTTAGATAGTATATCAAAATATACTTTAGTTTAAAATAACAAAGTAGGTAGTATATCAAACTATACCTTGGAAAATAGTAGCATATCAAACTATGCTTTGGATAGTATATCAAAATATACTTTAGTTTAAAATAACAAAGTAGGTAGTATATCAAACTATACTTTGGAAAATAGTAGCATATCAAACTATGCTTTGGATAGTATATCAAAATATACTTTAGTTTAAAATAACAAAGTATGTTAAAACATATGTTGGATTTTGTACTTAGTATATCAAAATATACTTTGGTATATCACATTTGAGAGCACATCAAACTGTACTTTTGTAGTATATCGACATATACAAAGAGAGTGTGATTTGGTATTCAACAAAGCCTTAGTGTATCAAACTACACTTTGGAGACTATAGAAATACCACGAAGGCAATTTCTATTTGGTTTAAATTTGGTTTCTGACATTCCATACAACAGGAATGGGGTGTCTAGTCCTATAGCGCTATATCATACTACCAATCGGCTGGGTGAATGTATAAAAATGGTACAATCCAACAATTTGTTTATTAAGTTTTGGAAAAATCAGTGTTTAAACCATAGGAAATCGTTTAATTTGTCAAAAGAATGTGTACTAAACATGTATAATCATGTAGTTTAAAATCAGGAAAATAACAGATAGGCATATATGTTTCACCCCAAAACATTTGAAACAGTAAAAGAGGGGACTATGTACTCACTTGAGATTGCAAGTATCCTTGATTAAGTGTCCTAACAAAGCTCGGGAAATCAAGGAATCAAGTGGCACCTAGTATGGATCACTATGTTAAACAATCGGATCCTAAATCGGAAGATAGGATAGAATGACGTTCTATAAATCAAATGAGTATTGCAACTCATATGGCATGATTTAATAGACCTAACATTCTGATTGGAAGGCCTACCTAAGTGCTTTTGACCCGTTTCGACACATTATGGTAACATAAGCCACTATAATGCGTCGTTTGCGTAAAACTAGGTTCGGATGGTTAACTATGTGCTATGTCAAGTCTTACATGCCCAATTATCCCTAAACATGTTACTAATTCAGATTATATGTTGAAAATATGTTCACATAATCAAAATACGGATTTTAGCTTCAAAAGGGCATTTTGGTCATTTCCTATGGGCATACAAGCTAACTAGCATACGACTAACCAATCCTATGTGATCATAAGGTATAACCTCAGTGGTTATTCCCTATGAATCTATGATCACTTACTAAGCTTGGTCGGATCCTAAAGATCGACCAAATGGGTCGGGTTCGGAAGGCTAAGCGGTTGTTTAGACCGCTTACCTTACGACCCTAAACAAGCACTAATCTAATAGTGTCGAGTTAAACATGTCAAAACATGTCTAACCTACTGATTTGGTATCAAAACAAAGTGTTTTGATACCCTAAAGTAGTTCCGTTGCAAAATGCGTGCTAAAACGCATTTTGACCGAAACTTTGACTCGACACTACAACTAGATAACGTGGTAATCAGCGGTTATAATCGCGAAGGATTATAACTATCGTGATTACAATCACATGTCAAAGTTCAATTGAACTTTGACTTGACCAATTGATGGTCAAAACCGAAAGTCAAACTGTTGGCCAAACGTTTGACTTTCTGCACTACATAAGGAAAAAGCAAATAAAAGAATGAAAGAAGGCTCACAATAGTCCTTGCTATCTTTTCTACAAAGAAGACAAGTCCCAAAAAGCTTAGAAGAGAGCTCCAAAGCAGATTAGAGAGGAGAAGAATGAGGTATGAGCATGGAATGAATGAAGTTGATGGCTATTTATACTTGTGGTGAGTTAATAGGATCATCACAAGTGTTTTGCTGGGTCATTAAGCATTAATCCTAGCCATACATGTGTTACAAGCTGATTAGAAGCCTTGGTGAACACACAAACTTGCCCACCACACAAAGAAATTGCACAAACAGCCCCTGAATTTGCAAACAGATGCTGAAAATGAACTTTCTGCCCAGATGAGGCACTCGCGTAGCGCGACGGCATAGGCCTTAGGGCTCGCGCTACGCTACGGTGTGCCTGATACAGCAAAGTTTCACAAAATGGCAGAAATGGTCCCTGCACGCGTTTAAAGCCTTTTTCGATGCGTTTAAACCCCGTTAACCTCATTTCAAGGCTCTAAAATGAAGTTAAAGCATAGGAGACTCAAAACATGCTCAAAAATATCTCGGATGTCAGTTCGTTTGGTCGTACGATCGCGTTGTTCGGTTAATTACGACGGAAGTCGTAACGAACGCAAAAATCGACCCAAATTAAGCGACGAATGGAATTTTTGCATGGCGATCACTAAAATAAAAATATTTTAGTGTGTACAAAAATTTTGGATGTCCAGATGTGTCCAGAACGTAAGATATGCGCGAAAATGCAAACTTACGCCGTTTTTGACACTTTTAGTCCCTGAAAGATCACATAAGCATGTTTTCGCACACCGAACCACTCAAAGCTTGTTTCTAAGCTATGATTAGGTTATATATGGTATGTTTAACTTATGATCAAGTTCCGGACTATTCGTTACCTTACGAATCGGTATAGTTTCGCAGTTTTACGCAATTAGTCCCTGCGATCGAATAAACTTGTTTTTGCCATACCAAACCTTCCAAAACTTATTTCTAAGTTATGTAAAGGTCATTTAAGGTATGTTAAGTCTATTTCACTATTCCGGAGTGTTTGTCGCGTTAAACTGATTACGTTTACGCACCAGTGCGCGTATAACTTTCCAGAAAGCGATTTAAAGCTCGGAATTGAACAAGAATTGATATGTGCGAAAGATACACATATTTATACAAATTCCAAGTATGAAACACAATGTTTCATAGGTTTGGAATTTGTTTGGTGTTCGAGGTGACACAGGTGTCACAATAACGAATCTCTACCAGAAACAATGCTATAGATGTGATAAGCCATCAGCGACTTGTTAACATCCGATATCCGTCTAATGCCTAAACCCCCTTCATTTTTTGGAAGACAAACCTCTCTCCATGACACTTTTGCTCTCCCCTTTGAACCCATACCCTGGCCCCAAAGAAAATTTTTCATCTTGCATTCCAATTCTCTTATGATACTAACCGGCAGAATAAAAACTGAAGCCCAATAAACATGAATGGAGGATAGAACTGAAAGAATCAGCTGAAGTCTGCCCGCAAAAGATAGAAACCTGTTTTTCCAGTCGTTAATACGTTTAGACATACGTTCTACCAGAACTTTACAATCTTTTATTAAAAGACGCGAGGCAAGCAACGGAACACCCAAGTATTTAATAGGAAGTTTCCCTTCATCAGATGGAACCAAACTCGAGATCCTTGATCTTGTCAAAACCGGCACATTACAATAAAAAATGGTACTTTTTGCATTGCTAGGCACTAACCCAGAAGTTTCCTCAAAATTTTTCAAGGCACGCATAACAACCTTTACCGAACCAACATCCCCTCTAGCAAATAAGAACAGATCATCAGCAAAACAAACATTGATTATCATTTGCTTCTCACATTTATTGTGAAACCTAGACGACGGATCCAATTCAGCGGCTTTCTTGAGAATCAACGTTAAGATTTCCATGACCATAGTGAACAAGTATGGAGACATAGGGTCCCCCTGACGCAACCCCCGCTTCCCTTTGAAATACCCGTGAACATTACCATTTACACTTATAGAGAATGACGTAGTGGTGATACACTCCATAATCCATAAGATAAAACGCTGATTGAAGCCAAAGCCATGCAATACATCCCGTAAAAATTTCCAGTCAACCGTATCGTAAGCTTTCTGAATGTCTACTTTACGGATTAATTAAGCACTTTAACGAATCAGTATCCAACCGAACAATCGGACCTTACCCGGAACATAAAAATATTGTCAATAACACTGTTTTTCCTTTTCTGAGCTAGTTAGGGTCCCCGAACACCCTAACACCCGTTATATTAATTAACGCACTAGTAACTAACTTGAATTCCTAACTAACATAACTAAACACTTAACTAAATGAAACAAGTTCCATTACATCTCAACCCCATACCCCCCCCTTCTACGGTTTTGGTGAAGTGGGGACACACCTCACAATTCTTTGATTAGTTTATTAACCTTGCTTGATATCAAGTAGACATAATATCTAATGGGTAATGGTGGAGTTAGCTTATAAGTAAACCCTAAGGGTAATCATCTTCATTTCACAAATCACCAACAAGCTCTCATCCCCGGGGTAACCCTTTACCCAAAAAAAAAAAAACAAGCTCTCATCTCTCTCCCTCCTCCCTCACTTACGGCTTCCACTACCCTCCACCATCTCGCCACCATCCAACCTCCATACAACCATTTCTTACATACTCAAAGGCGCAACGGATCATACAAGAAGGCTCGGTGCTCTCGGAAGTTCAAGAACCTCCCTAGATTTCTTTTATCCACCTCATTTATACTTTGATTCTTCCCTAGCCTCGAGCTAGTAGTAAGTGCCTCTAAACATCATCTTGATCTTTATTATGGTGGTTAATAAGTGATTTAATGGCTGAAAATTTGAAACACTAAAGAACATAACATAAAGTCTTGGACAAAAGATGAATAAGTTGGACAAAGAGAAGTTATGTGTGTAAATCATGTAGATCTTGTGTTGTTATGATTCTTGGTTGATTATCTGATGTTTTGCTGGTTAATATTGATGTTTGATGTTGTTATAATCACTAAAACATGCTAACGGAATCAATCGAACACGAACTAGGAAGTTAAAGACTGAAAACAGAATCTGTCCAAGCTTTACAGCCAACTTCAGTTGACTGTAAACAGGTCATAAACTCAACGAAAAACTGATATTTCGAGTCTAAAATGTGATACTAGGAAATACGGTTCTAATGGCACCGGAATAATAATTTTTGGACTCCGTTTACTATTTTTAAAGTGTCATTTCGTAACAGCAGCTAGAGCTGCATTTTTACTGCAGAAAATGGGCGATATGTATTCAGTCATAACTTGAGTTCTGTGTCGAATCAACCTATGAAATCTGTACAGTAGATGGACACTGATGTCGTAGTAATTGTCCCACTGGAATTTCGTCAATCCGACTTACAATGAATTTTTAATGAATTATTCCGTAGACTGCAGTCAGAAAAAGATAAATCTGATTGCAGTCCGGAAAATGATTTTTATTAAAATATTGGTGATGAATTAGATCCCGATATTTTTACACAATAATATTTGGGTCGTATAGCATCTTTTATAAAAATTTGGGAATTTTTGGAACAAGTTAACTATTTTATTAAAATCCCTGAAAACAGCCCGCTTTTGAATATTTAAGCTGAAACTACATAAGTAGGGATTTGTGTGTCTAAATGTCGAATATGTTATCTGTGAATGATCTAACATGTTATGTGTCGATAAAAGTGTTATGTCAATATCGTATGTTTATTTGTGAATGGGAATAGATGGGGAGGTTACATGGGCATAAACCGTCAAAGTAATGCATGTTATGTGATAGGTACGTGTCGGAACTTTGTGCTCTATTTGAAAACCACTAAATGATTAACTGGTAATTATATTAGGACTTGATTGATCGACCTCGACTGTTAGCTATACTTGAGAATCTAACCGAGCAAACCGAGGTGAGTTCACACACTTTCTAAGGCATGGGATTCCCGGTGGTTTGGGAATGGGTTAAAGAATTAAAACGGAATCTACATATCTTACGTAAGTAGGATATGTACGGCCATCCTCCTCGGGTAGGATGCAGTATTAATCCTGCGTATTCTCTTAGGGAGAACTATGTACGTTCGTCCTCCTTGGGTAGGACAACAACCTTAAAACTTACTAGACAAAACTCTATCATAAGTCCCTCATTTTATATCGACTTAATCGCCGAGGCCAATGGCGAGCGGGTCATTAGTTAATAGCGCTATTAGGTTTAACAAACCTCACACCGTGCCAGTCGGACGGGCGTGTACTAATGGACTATGGCAAACCATCAGTGATGATAGACACTGATGTAGGGCACAACTTACTTACGTAGTAGTCGATATCATACGGTCTAGTAGTTCACATGGGGAAGCCCCCACTAATCATGAACAGGGTATGGGTAATAAAGAATGAACTGGTTAAAACTTTCTTTCAACTACGGGGTAACCCCCACGGCAATTACGCCAACGAAAGACAAACCACGTTTTTGGAAAAACAACTTAAAAACTAAACAACCAAACGTGAACTCACTCAACTTTGTTGTTGACTCGTTGTTACATGCCTTACAGGTCGCTAACTGCTTGGAGCTTGCACGAGGATGGAGTCGTTGTGGTGTACGGACGGTTATGTCCAGTGTTTAATATTTAAATCAATATGAACTTTTTTTTTTGGGTAAAGGGTTACCCCAGGTGTGTCACTCTGGCATGCCCTTGTTCTGATTTGGTTTTTTATAAAAATCAATATGAACTTATTAAACCTATGTGTTTTTTTGGGTAAAGGGTTACCCCGGTGATTCTATTAAAATGCAACCGCAAATAAGTACAAGTAGTGAGGATGAGTTCCACACTAGTTCATATACAGGACATGCCCCATATATGTAAATCAAAAACAAAAACCAAAGCCCTATAATACCCCATAACCTAGTCTACTATATATCATTAAACCTATGTGTTGGACATTAAACTTATGGACTGCGAACTTATGTTTTGAACTTTACGTTTATGCTTCCGCTGTCTAAGTTAAAACTTGGTTAACTAGCTTTTGGTCACCAATCGTATTGTGGTTGGCTTTATTTACTTAAATACGTTGTTCAGTATGATTGGTGGCTCGATCCTGGTCACGTCATGCCTCCAAGTGGTAGTACTCCGCATGGTGGATTTTGGGGGTGTGACACATATGGGCAAGTGCACCCATCGTGGACGTAGTATAGTGTTGGTAAGATACCTAGGTCGTCCAAGGACACAAGAGCTTTTAGTACCGGTTTATCCTCAACGTCTAATCAAATCAAAATGTTAGAAAAGATTTTAAAACTAAGAAAATAAAACTAACTAAATGTTGAAAAAAAATAAAAATAAAAACAGATAGACAAGATGAATCACTTGGATCCGACTCGTGTATAGTGTAACCTTTGATTATTTTCGCACTTTTGCACTTGTTTAAGAGATTATCTTAGTTGTTGTAGTAGGCCCCTCTTTTGAAGGTGACCTTACCCTCAACCCAGTAGTTTGAGTCAGCAAGGATACAATCCTAAAGGGTCGGATTATTGAAAGATAATTAATTAAGTTATTAATGCAAATTATGGTGGGCCCCTCTTTTGAAGGTGACGTTACCCTCGACTAAGTAGTCTGAGTCAGCAGGGATACAGTCCTAAATAGCCGGGTTATAGTATTAATAGTAGTTTAACTTATGAGGGGGTCAAAGAGTTTGGATCCCCGCCATCCAATACCTTTGGGTATTGAAGGAGATCCTACTAAATTTGACCCAGGTCCCTTGCAGAACCTGTAAACGCTGAACAAGGGCATGACTCTTACCAAACCGTTCCCTTAACCCCCAACCAGGTAGCCAACATACCTCCATATAGACCGTGGAGATATGAATGGTGAAAATCTTTTATTTTATATAGACAGTAAAATAATGTCAAGACACCACGGACAAACGATAAGGAAGAATCACCTTCAACATAAGAAACTAGTTATTAAAGTCATTAATACAAAACCAAATAAAAAGTGCAAAAGATTAAAAATAAAAATTATTACACTAGACACTTGTCTTCACCAAGTGATGTAAGAGGCTTAGGCAAACATGGCCTTTGATTGTCAAGAACTCTTACGATCATTGTCAAGAACTCTTACGATCAATCTTGGATCCCGAGACGACTCATACACTCTATGATGGACAATGGATGGTGGTGGTGGATGATGGTGTTGTGATGGTGGTGGGTGGTGGGTGAAGTGTGAGAGAGGTGGTGTGCCAAGGGATGAGTTGAAATGGCTCCAAGCACTCCTATTTATAGGCTGAACAGAAGCCTGGGCACGGCCCCGTGCCCGCTGGGCACGGCCCCGTGTCCGTCTGACACTCTCTCTCTTCATTAATTGTAATTCGCAATTACAATAAATGCGCCTGCAGTACTCTGACCACGCCCCTGTGTCCGCTGGGCACGGCCCCGTGGTGGGCAATAGAAGCTTCTATTAGTTTGTCTTTTCTGTTGCTTCTTGGGCACTGCCCCGTGCTCGCTGAGCACGGGGCGTGTTCAGTCTTCTGCCTTCTTTGTTTTGCTTGGGAGGATGCTGTCGAGGGGTCGGGCAATCCACTTTTGTCCCTTTTCTTGTATTTATGTTAGATTTTGCTGTCTTTTTGCTTCTTTTGTTAATTTCAGCTCATTTAATCCTGAAAATACAAAAGGAAGACAAAAGCACACTTTTTCCAACATTAGTACTAAAAAATGGTTAGTTTTATGCCACAATTGATATAATTTATGTGTTGCATTTTGCGCGTATCAAATACCCCCACACTTGAATCTTTGCTTGTCCTCAAGCAAAACTCTTTATAATGTGGCTTTATTCACTCCCAAATGGAATGGGTAGAAGAGAAGGTTTTTGGGCTTGTCATAGAGTGTTGGGATTTTCCAAGATCGTTTAGGTTTTATTTTTATTTATTTATAATCCTATTCGTCATGATTTATTAAAAACATTTCATAAGATAAATTATTTATTAAGGCATAACATACCTTTTTTAAAATTCCATTTATATACAAGTTCATGTACCTCAAGGGGGAAATCACTCACACTCGGCCGAAGGTGTATTTTTAGTGAATCACTCGAGAGCGGCATGGAAATTATTTCTACCATAAGCTTGCCAAGCAATCAATCCTCCTCCTTTTTAACTTTATACCTTTGTAAATATCAAGAGGACTTTTTGGGTCAATGGTTAGGCCTGGGCTAAAGGTGGGTGGTTGGGTTAGTGGTTAGTTGAAAAGGGCGAAAGGCGTAAAAAGCGTTGGTTTTCGTAAAACATTTTGTTTTTGTGACTTTTTATTTTTAATGAAGTATTTATTAAAACTAGCTTTTGTTTGAGGAGCTTTGTTTATTTATTTCCAACTTCATCATCATTCATTTTTTTTTCAAGAGTCACACGAAAACCAACTAGTCTAGTACCATACAACATGGGTTGGGAATGGCACTTACGTAAAACCTACGTAAACTCAAACTTACCACTGTCCTCGGATTGGGAAGGACACCTATAGATACAACTAGTCTAGTACCATACAACATGGGAAGCCCCCACTTATTATTGTAAAGGTTTGGGAAACAGGGTAAACTGGTAATTCACATGGGAAGCCCCCACTATCTATGGATATGTTTGGGAAACAGGGTGAACTAGTTATCATATTTTCAACTATGGGGTAAACCCCACGGCAAGTAAGCCAACTTAAGACAAACTATGTTTTCGTAAGCAACTCAAAACGAACACCCAACTGTGAACTCGCTCAACTTTGTTGTTGACTCGTTGTTACATGCCTTGCAGGCCTTTAGGTGCATATCAAGGGAACTTGCTGTCTGAGAAGCTGGAGTGGTCATGGGTCGAGTTACAAGGAAACGCATCGCAAGACTAAAAGCTTATACATGTGGTTTATAAACACTTAACGAGTTAAATATGCTTCCGCTGTAAACTGTGATATATGTTGTAACGTTGTAACACCTTTTGTTAGTAAATGAAAGTTTTATTTAAACATACTCATGAGTTCAATGTGATTGGTGGCTAAGATCCTGGTCAGTCACGCCTCCAAGCGGTAGTTGTGACAACTCGTATTTTGAACCTACTTTATGTAACGTTACGTGATTATGTGAACCTTATTTTGATTGTTGTATATATGCTTGCGTGATCCACTCGAAATACACAAGCCCATTCGGGCCACACACCTCCGACTCGAGACCTTGGGGCAGCCCAAAGATGGGTTCGGCCCATTCCCTTAATCGCATAACACAAGAGATGTTGTAAACATCTCACATTTTTACCAAACATACACAAGTTCACAAACCCTAGAACACACACTCTCTCTCTCTCGACTCGGAACCAAGGCAACCGAACACCCTCCACCATCGAAGATCTCTTTGTTCGGATTATTCTCTTTTCATAACCGGTTAGTGTTTGATTATTCGTAACGATGATTCGATTGTATATGATTATGTGTTAGAATTCATGGGTAGGGATGTTTACATGATAATCGGATGTCTTGCAATATGTTGTTCGGATTCTGGTTAAGTTGATTGTAAAGCGAATGTTTGTTAAACCGGCTATATGTTTATGTTAATTGGATGATATGTCATTGTTCCGGGTATTAGAATTAATCGGCTGTGATATTGTTGAACTCGGGTGATATGGTTAGACTATAGGGTTTAATTCGATTATATGTTTTGTGATATATCGATGTTCATGTTTTGATCATGCTAGGGTTCATGAGATTTGATGTTAAGAATGCTTGTTTGATTCGTTTGGATGATTGCAAAACTGTTAATTGATTTGATTTGAAACTGCCAAATCTGTTTACAACTTGTTACGGAAATCATGGGCTACAAATCAGGAAGCCGGTTACACACCTTGTCTCGACAAGAGATTGCGAGTCGAGAACTCACTGTCTCGACTCGAGACCATCACACCGGCACAAGGCAGCACAACTCGAGACCATGGTTGCGGGTCCGGTTGCGACTCGAGGCCGTGCGGTCTCGACAAGCACATGACAACTCGAGATCATCCTGTTGCGACTCGAGACTGAGAAACCAGGACAACCCGAGACCGCCTAGTCTCGACTCGAGACCACTTACCCGTACACTTTGTCATTGGGCCTGCACACTGTTACGAGTCCATCTGATTGGGCCGCATATTTGGACTTTGTTTTTGTGAAGCTACTGTTGAACTGCTATGCTTATACGTGAATGCGATGGTCAATACTTGTACACAACTTGTTACGATACGTGTAGAACATACGTGCAATACTTGAATACAAACCTGACTTGTATGATGAACATGCTAGGACGTGGTTGATCACATTGTAGCTTAATTGAACCTTTTCGTGTATCATACCGAGCAACCCCAGGTGAGTTCATTGCATTTTCTCAAGCATGCGTCCCGGTGGTTTGGGACAACTGATAAACATTTGGAAGGGAAACTTTGGGTAAACAACTTAATCGGTTTTGGTTATTGAACATGGAATCTATCATCGGATTGCCTGGAGGTCAATGGGGTAATTAGTTGATAGCGCTATTAGGTGGGAAACCTCACACCGGGCCGTAAGGACGGGCATGAACTAATTATCTGGGTATCGCTATGGTTGTTAGAGGCACACTCCTCGGATACATATGGGCACACTCCCTAGGGTATCTAGCGAAGACAACATAGCATCGGTCGTTAAGGGGACACACTCCCACGTGAACGACATCGTATCACAACATTGAATCGCATTAACATACATCTGGTAACAAAACATGTTAACAAAACCTTGAACTCACCAGCGTAGTCTGACACACTTGTTTGCATGCTTGTAGGTCATTAACGTTTGGAACATGGGCTTGCTATCTGGGAGTGCTGGAGTGGTCATGGATCGAGGCTCTTGGATTAACTTACATTTGATACATTGGTTTTAAGTATTATTATGAAACATTTGCTAAATGATATTTACATGCTTCCGCTACACAACACTTTGGGATTTGATATTATGTTTTATTTAAGTATTTACCATTGGTTCAATGTGATTGGTGGCTCGAACTCTGATGCGTAACACGCCTCGCGGGATTTCCGCAGGTGGGATTTTGGGGGTGTTACAGTTTGGTATCAGAGCCACTGGTTATAGTGAACTAGGTTTTAAAACGTTTTATAAAACCAGACTATAACCAAACAACTTCGAAGATCGATCATGACACTCAGCTCCAGATTGCAAGGTTCGTCTCTCTCTCACTTTATACATTACTTGCTTAGCAGTCACACACTCAAAACGTATATGAACTGAAACATTTAACACCATAGTGACTTGATAGTGTGACACTACTCTTCGACCCATGCGAACCATAGACCTGTGATACCATCTATTGTGTTGTTTGAACGGGGGAAACTTTGGGCGCAAGCTAAGAGGCACTGAGATAAGCATGCAAATTGCCTTATTATTATGGGTGCACACTTAATAATAACGTGGGGTGCATGCAAGTCCCAGTGAGGCTTATCGAGCGTGAGAACGGTTCTGCCTTACTATGTGTAAACTTGGTAGTACATAGATTCAGTATGATACTTGACTTCCATCTCGTTTCGAATTTCTAAATCGATTCATCTCCACA